>NC_048299.1:209210320-209300079 GCF_013100865.1 Trachemys scripta elegans
GGCTCAAGCAGACAGAGTCTCTCTCTGACTGGAGAGGGAGACAGGCCTGGCTGCTTAGGAACTCACCCAGGGGATCTAGAGGAAGACAGGGTGGGGGAAAGGCCTTAGGAGCTGGGAAGCCCTGGGCCAGCAACTCCCCAGGCTGCAGGGCCTAGTTCTAGCCTACCTAGGTATTGGGCTTGCAGAGGGGCAGCCTGAGGGTGGGTAAAGGCAGCCAGTCCAAACCCCTCTGTCTATGATGAGTGGCTGATACTGCAGTCTGCCACAGTGAATGGGGGCTAGATGGAGACTGGGCAGTAGCCAAAACTGAGGCAAAGTGGGGATAGTGGGTGGGGGTCCCCCTGGGTGGGGAAACCCAGAGAAAGTGGGGGTACTGCCAGGGGGGCAGCACCCAAGACAAGGGCACCGGAGTCCTGCGAGGGACATGGGGGGGGGGGGGGGGGGGGGTAAACAGATCACTGGCCTGCAGAGGGCGCTCCTGGGTCGAAGAGCTAATTCCCAAGGACGACCAGCAGGAGGTGCTGCGGGGTGAGTCCGCTCCTCTACAAAGAGCCATTATAGTTTATCTGGTTGATTATTCTCAGACTAAAATCCCTACATAGGTCTTGCCTTTATGGCTCATATTGAGTCAAAAGGACCCATTAAACAGACTGTATTGTCAATGGTGCCTGCATTGTGCCAACAACAGACATAGGGCTTAATCCTGCAATCCTTACTTGAAGAGGAGAAAAAAAAAAAAAAAGCTTATTGACTTTGAAGAAGAACTCTATGTAAGCTTGAAAGCTCTCACCAGCAGAAGTTGGTCCAATAAAAGGTATTACCTCACCCACCTAGTCTCTCTATTGACTTTAACAGGCATTTTGCCTGAGTAAGAAGTGGAGGTGGGATTGCTTTGCAGTTCTGTAATCCGATATATTGTCTCCTAAAAACTGTTATGTTAGCTCTTGATGCAAAAGGCTGTAACACATCTGAAGAAGTCATTACAGGCTAGCAAGTAACAATACACTTTTTAAGAAATACCTAATCACATTTTTCAGCAAATTCTCCATCCTTAGAGAGAGGCTCTATCCAGAGATAACTGACCCACTGCCTGAATTATGTATCCTGAGTGGAAGAGGTGAAGGTTAACTGTCTCACGCTAAAGCCCCCAGCAAAAGGGACTATTAAGATGAGAACATTACATTTAAACAAAATTTTGTAACATTTTAAGTTACTAACCGTTTGAACTTATCACCAGGCAGAGTAATGGGGAAATGCTGAGCAGTCAGAAGGCTCCAGAGGATTTCTAGTTCTTGGTAGAAACTCACCAGAAACTAAAGCTGACTTTCACTAGGGGTTTTGATCCAATGCCCATTGAAGCTAATGGCCATCTTCCAAATGATTTCCATGGGTGCTGTATCACGCCCTAAAAGCATCTATAGTATGTTAGTAATTACTTTGATGGCACCTATAGAATTGCTACACTCTACCACTGGGGTAACTAGCAAAGAAAATACTCTCCAGGTTTGTTCAAGAGATGGATCAAATCCAGAACCTTGAGGCCCAAGGAAAGCTTTAAGTTTTCAGATGGTTCAAACTTCTATGACTTTGGTTCTGTGGTCACACTCACAACAGGCAGGGGCCTTCTGGTTCAGATGTAGCTAAAACCCCCACAAGATTTCCAACATTTCTGAGCGAAATTTCCACAGGAACAACTCATGATATTTCATCACTACTGACTCCAAACACAAATCTTAGCCCAAACTCAGATTCTGCCTCAAATCTGAAACCCATACCTAATCAAGATCCAAACATCACCTCCTCTGATCATTTGTAGTTTATTTCACTCTCTTCTATATCACAAATAAAGTGAGTATAGCACAGACCCACCAGGCATATTGTTTGACTCAACACACAAAGCTAAGGTCACACGAATGCACACACAAATATAAACTTTCTCCACTGTTTCTAGTGCTACTAAGCTGGCCATCACATGTCCTAATATTGTCTCCCTTATCCCCCCCCCCCTCTCCTTTCTGAGTTGTGAGGAGCCTCTTTTTTAATGCAAATAAGCCTCACTTGCTGCCATTCCTTAAGTCTGGATAAGCAAGAGAGGACATCCTACCCATCCTCTTTGCAGGACTTTTGCTTCCATAAGATCTAGTGAAGATTTAGATCAGAGTTACTTCAAATTCCCTAAGAATAGTAGCCAATTTCTAAGTTCACTGGCTGATTTACATACACCCACGCACTTCTTACATGACTATTATGGAGTTAGCTCCAGTGTATGAGGAGTTTCTGTCAAAAAAAAGTATCCTGGCTGATCCCCTAAAATGTTTATACACCATCACATAACTGTTAGTTTTTTGTATCAGATCTCATACAATTCCCAGAAACAAAACCCTTATTAAAGTAGAGTTAAGGTTGAAAATACAGTATGTGTAAAAATAGCTTAAGAGAAAAGCCCTTAATAGAACACTGCTGTTCTAATTATCTTAAAGGCAGAAAAAAGAATCCCAGATATTTGTAAGCATGTAAATGCAGTGTTAAGGTACTCCAGAACAGTCCAAATTCTGTCCTTACATCCTGACAAACTACAGTGTATTTGGCTATGACAAGTATGATACCCACTAGAGTTGGCTGAAATTTTTTGACCAAAATGTTTTTTGTCCAAAAATGCAGATTCATGTTGATTTAACTTGATTGTTTTGATTGAAAACAAACAAAATTTCCAAAAATACTGAAATGTTTCATTTCAGCCCTTTCAAAACAAAACCTTTTGGTTTTTCTATTAGAGATGACTTTTCATTTTGAAATTTTACCTTTATTTTATTTTTATAAAATTAAAAACATACAAACTGCTGGAAATGGGCGCAAAATGTTTTGTTTGATCTGAAATGATTCCTTCTACCTGAATTTTCATTTTGCTGAAAAATTTTAAAAGAATTTTGTTTCAGGTGAACTTGAAAAAATGACTAATTTTTTTAAATTTTTTTTTGAATTGCCAGCAAACCAAACAATCCCTTATTCACACAGCTCTAAGTATCACTACTAGCAAATTAGTTAGAAGCCTTTACAGCTGGAGCTCTCTTAAATCCTGTATCATTTGACATTTCTCCTGTGGCCATCTTAAACAATGTCCATCTTAAACATACACTGCCTAGCAGAGTTTAAGGATTTCCTGGCTTTCAGATATTTATTTTAAAACCTACAACATTCCACTGAGGTTTCCCCCCCCTCGTGATAGGATGCAGGGGTATGGTGCAGAGGTAGGTTTAAGGAACCTTTACATTCCTCTGATCCTGGTGCTGTTCTAGTGCCAGGCCACTCTCCAGTACAAAAGAAGAGTAGCACAAATGTTGCTCTCATTTGTGCAGGCTGCCAGCAACTCTGCTGGCAGACCAAGATCACAGAGGAGTGGGGCTGCTCCTGCCAGCTAAGTCAAGTTTAGGATCTCTTTGCACTGCTGCAGTGGCAAAAAAATATATCCTCACAGAGGAGGATTGGGGTCTCAATGTTTCTGTTGTCTGTAACTGACACTGTACTGTAACTGTCCTGTGTCTACTGCACACTCTTTGACGTTCGGCTCATGCAACATGCCTCAGACGTGACAACCAACATTCAGAAAACGAAAATGACAAACTCTGCAGCACATTTTGGAGACTTCAGAAAAGGACGTAATCCTGCAGTCTGTACTTAGGCAACTCTCCCCCATGAAGTCAATGGGAATTTTGCAGGAGTTAGCACTGCAGGATTTGGTCCCTCAACTTTTGAATTTGGAATGCTTCAATAAAATTAGAAGCACAAAGAGAAACAACAATACACTGAGATTTTATCTTCAACAACTTTACTAATTCTACAAAAAGAACAGGAGTACTTGTGGCACCTTAGAGACTAACAAATTTATTTGTTAGTCTCTAAACAAATAAATTTGTTAGTCGCTAAGGTGCCACAAGTACTCCTGTTCTTTTTGCAGATACAGACTAACACAGCTGCTACTCTGAAACTAATTCTACAGCATTCCCTGTTTCCAGAACTAAGACAACGCTCAGCTCCTCTTAGGACAACAAAAGAAATAGTGAAAAATTTGTAGCAGGTTTTTACCTCTCTTGCATGGGTGGAAGTTGTATCCAGCTGTTAAACCTGGGATCATATCGACTGACAAAGTTTGTACTGTGTTTCCCTGTAAAGATAGATTATTTTGACACTCAACTGTTTATTTCATGTATTTAACATCACCATTTAGTATATTAAATATATTTCACATGGCAGTTTTTATAAAGGGTCCCCTTTTTATAACAATGTATGAACTCAGCACATGTTGTTATTCAATAAATGGGGCACTACAGTATTTGAGCTAGCAAATATCAATGGTATAAATAAAAATGTAAAGAATATTCTTTCCTTCTGTAATAAGAACTTGGAAATTTGTATTTGAAAACAGAAGCCCTGGTATTTTCAAATCCACCATAAATAAAGTTCTCATGACACAACAGAAAATTATTGCTCAAGCTGGGGCTTCTTCATGGCATTTTATGACTAGAGGACTTTGTGGCAGTTTGAAAAACCACAGGAATAACATGTACTTTCCTTCCTTCCTTCCCACTTCATTTCTATTTGGAGCAAGGTGAAAAAGATTGTTTAAATAACCAGGAGCTACACAGATCATTAACATGTGTTGTGCAACCGCTACACTATTTTATTCTTATTCTACTACCCAACTTCAGTGTAAGTTAGCAGGAGTTATACATGTGCAGTGGGGGGAGAATATACTCTTAGACTCTTATTCCAAGTGTGTTAGCTAAAATGGGAAACATGAGCAACATAAGCCAGTTAACTAGCTTATCCCTGCTGTCAAACCCCAGAATTGTACGCATGCCTTCACGATATTAAGATTGCACCTTATTTTACATACAGATTGACATCAAAACAAGAAGACTGAAGCAAAAGAGTGTATTGCAATTTCTGTGTAACACCTGAGACTTCCGCACATGAGAGTCTCTGAAAAAGAAACCTTTGTTTATGTATGTGTGACTAAAAATTGAATTAGAGGCTCCAAAAGATAGTAGGATAACCCAACCGTATACATCACAGTTAAATAAATGATCAGAGGGTATTCTGCAAGGTGAAGATTTGACATTGTCAAAGCATTTAAAGGATTGGTCCCCCTTGCCTCTTGTTTTGTACACAAACCCCAGGATACATTTATGAACATCAAACTCATAGATAAGAACAATGATCCAGCCACAGTTTTTAACTCTAATAATCTAAGAACGTGTCCTACAAGGATTTAGAGAAAGGCACATGTTGTCTTCTACTTCTGGAGGTAAATTTATCCTCTGTACTCTGTGTGAGCATGTTGCTTACAGGATGGGATGTGGTAGGTGACTGCTGAAAAGTGCAGTATTTTCTGCCAGATCCAGCATGTCCCTAAATCAGGATTGAGGCCCCGTTTTGCTGGGTACTACACAAATATATCTGAAAAGAGGGGGTGAGATTCTGCCCTGTTGAAGGCAATGGGAGTTCTGCCACTGACTTCAGTGAGGCCAGGATTTCACCATGGTCCCTTCCTCAAAGAGATTACAATCTGTAAAAACAATGAAGAGATGAAGGTTGAGGGCAACAGATACAACATACAAGAAAAGCAGTTGGGTTGGTAGTAAGCAGGCACACGTCATGTTAACTCCAGGTCTTTTTAAAAAATCTGTTTATATATTTATATTATAAAAAGTACATTTACAGAACAGTTCATGGGCAAGTACTGAATACAAGCTTGAATTCTGGGATGGTTCTAATGCTGCTATTGATACTACAAACCAAGATCTCAGAGTTTATTGTGCCCTCAGAACTCCTTGGTGGTATAACAGCTTTTTAACAGTTGTTACTCTACACGCCTCTGATTTTGTGGTCCTACACTTCATAACACATTATGCATTGGTGCTAGCACAGGAGTTTCCAAACTGCCCAGCACAACAGGCTTTAATGTGGATCCTCCAATCTATTCTTGGAATTCAGTTTGAAAGAAAATTGCATACACCAGTTCGCTTTGCCCGTCAGCTTGGAAGTGCATGTTAGGAAGTACTTCTCACTATGTAAAACTGTGAACTGCATTTGAAAATAAAGGGGCTGCTGTTTCTGTCCAGTGAAGTGAGCACAGCGGGAGTCAGATTAGGCAAATCTGTGCAAGGTGAATGGGAGGTGTAGCTTGTTCCCCCTCCCCCAAATCCTGCAAGAAAAACTTCTCCCTCAATTCTGCAGAGTCAGGACTCTGTGAAGCAGTGCTAGGAGTGTTGCCAGGGAGTAGCTGCATTCTGCAATGTACTCCCTTACAGATCCCACAGATATTCAGTGCTGCTCTTGGCAGCATTCACCCCCACAGGGTCCTGTTTGTGGCTGGTACTGCATAGCCATGAAAGGAGGCCACAAATGACAAAACGGCTCTCAGGCTGCCAGGATGGAGAAGGAGTCCAAAATATGTCCTGGAGGGTTCAGGTGCTCTCTCTAGAGGTTCCAAGTTGTATGGGGTTGGGAGCAGAGCTCCTCAAGTGTCTGCCAGTTTGGTGGCTCATACCCACTGCCACTACCCCTAGTTTCTCCCATCCCAATGGGAACCTCCATCCAATGAACATAGAAGCAGCAATGAAAGCCCAATTTTGATTCACATAAACAAAGAAACGAACAATGAATTCTCATTTACACTACACACCATTTACACTGCTCTGACAGGTCAGTTACATTCACACCCCTTTTGACCCCCCCCCCTTACACTGCCAGAGTTGTATAAAAGGTCCTTAATGTAAATGATATTGGGCCTAGTGTGTGTAGTGATGACATCCTTTATTTAGTCTAAATAGAGTATAGAAGAAGTCCAGGAATAAGTGGACAATGTACAGTGGATGACATTTGTGTCCAATTTTTTGTAATGTATCAGATCCATCTTTATTGGGGTATATGTGTATAGTGATCACCAATATCAGTAGTGCTCCTGTCCCAGATCCATTCTGTTCACACATCACGTTTACCTGGTATTTACAGAGTTTGAAAAACTTGATCCTGTGAGCTCATTTCTTACATGGAAGTTGTTTTATTCCTAGGGGGAGTGTCTTCAACTCACAGAATGAACTTCAGGCTTTAGTAGTTGATTTAGATACCTTTGCACTTAAGATATTAAGAAGGATGGACTGGTGGACCATCTGGTCAGGAAAGCTGGGTTCAATTCCTGCCACTGCCACAGACTTCCTGTAGGACCTTGTTCAAATCACTTAAACCCAGTTTCTTCATCTCTAAAATGTGAATACTTCTACTTCCTTTCTCAAACCTTTAGTCTGTCTTGACTACTTAACTGTAAACACTTTGGTGTAGGGTCTGTTTCTTACTATGTGTATGTACAGCGCCTAGCACAATGGAGCACCAAAAAACAGCCGGGGAGCCTGGAACTACCACAATACTAATAATAATTATAATGAAACAACATGTACAACAAGCTCCTGCTTAGAATACAGGAGATTCAACAACAGAGATGAAGGGTTTTTCTCTCAAGACATTTAGTGATGTTTTTAACTGCACCGGAAATATGCTTATAGAGTAGACTGGATTGTTTGTCTCAGATTTTAGGAAGTGAACAGATGTAACAATTTTCTATAATTTGGTTTAGTGCAGATGCTGAAATGGGGCATTCACAATAAAATATATGCAGTATATGTAATTTCAGCTGGATCTTCTGGTGTTTTAAAGTAAAAATGTGTACCTGCAAGCTGTTTTATGGTTTCTCAGTCATAATTATCTCTGTTACACAGACTGCTACAACTACAACTCGTTCTTCATGTGCAAGCTTTCTAACAATGTCTTGACAATTTTGT
This sequence comes from Trachemys scripta elegans, assembly GCF_013100865.1. NCBI lineage: Eukaryota > Metazoa > Chordata > Testudines > Emydidae > Trachemys > Trachemys scripta. The sequence continues at coordinate 209,218,159 of NC_048299.1, forward strand.
GAATTTTGCAAGGCACAGTGTTCTCCTTTTGCTTTGCTCAGAAGCCTGTTAAATTGTTTAATTTCTGTTTGCAGTAAATTTATGAAGTAATCAAATCAAAAGAAGGTAGCAGCAGATAATCTATATGGAAAACTCTTGTACAAGACTAGAAAAAGGACCAGTTTAAGAGTCTTGAGACTCTAGATAATTAACACATTAACAACTTTAGCTGCAAGTGTCTGGTTAGACATTGGAAAGAGAGCATTCATTTACTGCAATAGCATTATTATATTATGAGTGGAAGGAAACTGGAAATGAGGGTTAAAATTCTTAACAGCTGCGGCCTGGTGCCTTCACTTGAAAGAGTCTGTTCTGATGCCTGTGGCATTTCCCAAGGGATGGGACCTGAGGAATAGTGGAGAAACTAAAGCTCCAGATATTTATTATGTCACTGGCTGGGACATAAGTGATCTTAACCAGTTCAATAACTCAATCAGGATCATTCACTGCCTACTGCATCACTTGATGTGATATATTAGAATCTGTGCATGCTCTCTTTTAATGTTGTGTACATACCATTCGGGTTCCACTGGTCTTCTCCTCCCAAAACGAACAAGAAATTTTCTACTTCCACAACACAGTGATGGGCACTATTATATGGCATAACTGCAAATAAAACAAAGTATTCTTTATCATTCTCTATCTTAGCACTCTGTTTATTTAAAAATATTTACTTTAGCAAAAGGTACAAAACATGACTCTACAAAATCTGGAACTGGATATGTTGGTAATGCATAGCTCTAAATATGTATGTGCAGTGAATTTGCAGCAGCCAAAATCCGATCGATTAACAATAATTTCACATAAGGGTATCCTGCAAATTACTGAAAAATAACCATGTTACATGGATTACGGTTACTAAGACTACCCCCACCTGTCCGACTGACATCTACGGGCATTCTAAAAATAAGAGACACACGAAAATGGACCAAGATGTCTGCTATTTCTCTGAAAATAAGACAGAAAATTCTAGGACACATTAAAAAAACCTCATCCCAGCTTTGTTCTGTTGGCAATGCTTCCACAGCAAGAGTCAGTGTGTTCAGGAGCTTTCTATTACACAGCAATGAACAAGCTGCATTTCCATACAGTTTTAAGTTTTTAAATTAAGGTCCTGCTGATTTAATGCTTTCTCCAAATGTATACGCTTAATTTCCTGTACAATGTCATTAGCAGCACAACCACACATTTTCTATTCATCTAATCAGGAAGCCCTTCATTAACAAAGATCAAAACTGTGATATTAGGTCTGCAATATCCTTTTTTGGGAGGTGTTTTTCGGATTGTTATTATAGGCCCTGGCTAAAACCATCAGACTATTTTTCTTTTCATTTCCATTTTCCACAGCAAGAGCTAAGGTACAAAAACAGACTGCTTATATACCATAATATGTACTGATCTGTGTTATACAGCTCTATTGTAATATCATAAGGTAAATGTAAACTAACATGGTATTAGTTATTGTACCACATGCAGTAGTTTTGGCCCAGTGACACCAGTAGGAAAAATGATGTCCTTGTTCAGCTCATCATATGGGCACCTTAAATCTAGGTGAGGACAAATGGGGAGGTGATGTGCATGTACAGGCAGGGAACTTATTGCTTGACACGGATCAACAGAGCACTTAGGAAACCACTGCAGTGGGAAATCAATATGACTCAGGGCCAGCTCTTACTTTGTGCTCTTTTGCCAAAAAAAAAAAAAAGCAGCCTATCTCACACTTGGATTATTTTGGGTGATATATCTCTCATTTCATTTGTTTTATTATCTTTTATTTTTCTCAGAATGCAGTTGTGCAGTATAGCATATGCAAATAATAATAATAAGAAATATGCATAGCTTTGTTATTTAGGACACATTTTCTTAAAGATCAAGTGGGCTCATTTAAGCTTCTTACTGAAGTTTTTGCAAGGCAATGATGAATAAGCAAGGTGCATTTTTAGTTTTTAGTAAAGGTCGAATATTATTTTCATAGTCTGTGCTCTTACAAGCCATATAAGTGAAGCAATTCTTAAATTACGCAGCCTGGTTTAGTGGAAATGCATTAATGAAGGTTATTTGCTACTGGTAAATTTTATACAACCATGAAGTAACTGGGACTAGACACTCTATAGGGATTTTTACTATATACAGGTTGCTAGCATGCTGAACGAATTTAAACACAAAAGGTTTTGATATCTTATTAGTCAATGCACAGTGTTTCTCCCAAATGCAAAATATTTTCCCCATTCTTTAAATCTCAGTCACTTTCCCCATTTTGTAAACCTTACCTTATAAACTGGACCTTAGCCATTTTTCATGTAGCTTGGGTTGCAAGATGAGATTGTACTCCATAGGACAATAGTATTTCTTTCTCTACATGCCAAAAGGGACTCTCCAGCCCCAGCAAGCAGAGCCACCAACTAATACCTACACAGCTACTCTGTTAGTTTGTAAAATTAGGATCAAACTAATGACTTGTTTCCACAACCAAGTTCTCTCTTGTTCTCCTTTAGTCAATTCCTGAAAGATCTTGCATTTACCAAAAAACAAAATGCACACAATACATGATCCATAAATATTTGTTACCCTTTGTGTTTGCATTACTTTGTTTACTCCCCCACATTGGTACAAACAGAGAGGGTCAATAGAGGAAGAAATTATATTAAGTTTTTCAGCAACTGCCATGCACGTAAATGATCATGTATCCAAGAGTCCCATGCTTGTGAGGACAACTAAACCTTGAAAACTAAGGGCTTAATCCTGCTCCCACTGAACTAAATGGCAAAATTCTCACTGACTTAATTGGTGCAGGATTGGACTTTAATAGTCCAAACCTTCAGTTGTTGCTCAGGTAGAACTCCTAATAAAGTTAATGGGAAGTTTACCTAAGTAAGGGCTGCAGGATTGGGCCTTAAGAGAAGAGGTGACTATGACACAAGTCTACACTAGCTTTGCTTAGTTTCCTGTAACATTATAAGCAACATTTTGTGCTCAGGGCTACATGAATCTCGACTGTGATACTGTGCTCTGCAAGCTCTGAAGGAGGCAGAATATCAGTTAGTATCTGAGAGGACCTTCTTGCCCTGAAATTGCAACATCCCCAAAGCTACATTTTTAATATTAAGCATTTTCAGTGTCCTTCATAATTCTGAATTAGTTATGAATGAAAACTATGAGAACGCGCAAATTTTATAGCTCTAAAAATGCCCTTTAAAAGAGAAAAAAACCTCTAGTTCTAAAATGTAACTTTAAAAAAACAGGTGTCTTAGTTTTGCACACAGCCTAACTTTTCATACTATATAATCAAAACATATGGGTGGGACAAACCAAAAGCTAAATTCAGGCTCCCATAGCTTTGGTGGAATCTATTGATGCCATTCATGTTACAAGGGTGTAACTGGGGCAGAATTTGGCCCATCACATGGTCTGGCCATATAGACCAACACTCTCATTAATTTTCTATCTGTCCCTTTGGCTGCTGATTTATTTTAATGACATGAATCTCAGCCTCTCATTTTTAGATTTCAACTCAGGTGAACACCTGCCTGCCCCACGAAAAAGGTATTTGAAGAGAAGTTTGTATGCCATGCTCAAACACAGCCCAGTGTGAGTTTTTAGCGTGTCAGTCAGTGAGTTAGAGGGAAAGGGTAAAGAGAAGCTAATCAGGATGAAATGAGATTAAAGGCTGTCTAATTTTACAGCAACTGTGATCCATCAGCCACTGTGAAAGTGACAGTGGAAATGAATGATGGAGACAGACAGGTGGGGCTGTACATTTCACTGATTTATCCTCAAATGCACTGGGCCTTATTTTATTGAGTGAACATGACCGCATTTATCATGACTGTCATCTAAACCCACTTCCCTCCATTTAAAAAGGTCACTTTACTAGGAAGGAGTAGGATAGAGGCACTTTCAAAACAGATTTAAAATCTAATAACACATGTTTATAAAGCCCTGTGCAAGAATTCTCAACTTTATTAAACGAACTAGTAGAGTTAAAAGAAAGGGGGAAAGACCACTAAGTAAAAAAAGAGGAAGGGCCTTGGTTATTTGAGGAATGTGCTTAGATCCCGAGGTGATAAATGCCTTAAATACCCTAGACGGACAGACAGATACAGATTAAATAAAATAAGCAGACATCACCTCTTCCAATCCTCCCTCTCTTCAAAGCTCTTGGAGCCTAAGATCTATCAACTCAGGTTCCATTGGACCAAAAATGGAACCCAGGAGGCTCAGCTCGCCTGAAGGGTGAATGGCAACTTCTCAGGTAGTTAGGTACCAAACTTTTTAGAGCTTTTTAGGTCAAAACTAATACCTTGAATTATAACAGAAAATGACCAGGAAATCAGTGGAAATAATTGTGGAATGAGCTGCCTGCGAAACACCTCACTAACAAATGATCTGCTGCATTCTGCTTGAGCTGATGCTCCTGAATACTCTTCTGCTATAGTCCCATGTAGAAGACATTCCAGTAATATACACATGTAGTAATGTGTCCCCTGCAGAACTCATTAGAGTAGGCCATATTTGAGATGACAAACGGCATAGATAACTGTAGCGACGCCTACATCCAAAAACAAATGCTACAACCTTATAGCTAAGGACTAATAGGGAAAAAAAAGCACTTCTTGGCCAATGCTGCTACATGGCTATCCAGAAGCAGTGGGGATCCAACAGCACACGCAGTCTCTGAACCTGTGTCACACGGGCATACTCCCCTGGTACACAGCTGGCCATGCTTTGCACTGCTCCCCCAATTCAGTTTTGTCATATTAAGTCTCAGCCAACTCTCTCTCATCCCAGGCACAATCTCTGATGGGCCCTAAAAACTACTCAGCTATGCAAAAACTCCTCTTGCTCCTCCCACTCCAGATTCCCCTGGCTGGCTTGTCCTCATTTCAGCACCAACCAATGAGCAGGTCGAAAGAACACGAGTGGCATGCCCCACGTCGTGGGGACTACAATGGGGATCTTTCTTCCTGCTTCCACCAAAGGAGGAGAGCTGTGACAGACACACACACACGCACATGCACATGCCTCCCTTGCTTTTATCCCTCGGCTACCAAGAGCTCAGACAGCACAGCCTGAATCTGAGCAATCTTATCTGCCAAAAATCCCCTCAGAAACTATACCTGACTCTGGTCTTTGATGTAAACAAATTAGATATGTAGCTTTTTCATGCCTAGAATAGTTTATCTGATTGGGATTTTTCAGGTGCTGTGAGGGAGGTAAAGAAACCTTTCTTCACCTACAGCACAGCCACAACATAGCATTTCAAAACTCTATATGCCCCAGTCACACTTGTCATCTGTTGTAGGTCATCAGTATACCATCATAACCTGTGAAGATGAAGTAGGGCAAGAAAGTATTTTAATGGTCACTCTGTCAATAAGAGAGGACAAAAGGAGAGGATAATGCCTTTCAGGACATCAATATTGTGGTCTCTGGACTGGACAATATTCATTTCCTGTGTAACCTGAATCCAGATAGTTCCATCAGCCTTGGGGAAGCAGACCAATAAAGTAGTCCTTTAGTCCAACAGATCAGGTACCTGCAAACTCAAAAACGCAGGGGACTGTGGTTATTTCATCCCCCTGACCTCCAAATCTACCCCCAAAACAAGATCCAGAGTACAGCTGGTTGAATTATTTGTTGTGAATAAATTACCAGATATGGTTAACCTTTTCTTCTGTTCACAAATTATTTACATAAGGACGGTTTTTACTAATTTATTTGCTATTTGTTTTTATTCAACAAAGAGTTTATAAAAATAAATGCCAACCTAGGAGTTTTTGGTGAACTGTTGACTTTGAATGTTAACTATTTATTATTTGTGGTGCATGACTGATCATGTAAAGCACCTGGTGTGAAATTCTAGCCCCAATGAAGTCTGAAGTCAATGAGAGTTTTTCCATTGACTTCAATGGAGCAAGGATTTCACCCTTTGGTATTTTCTGATCATCATCAGATGAATGAAACTTCAACCAGGAGAATAATGAATGACAAACAGTGAATAACAAAGACCTTCGTTCTCATGTAGGTGTGGTCGAACTGATCAGCTATTTCAAATTTGAGCAAATATTTGTGAACTCTGTTTTTCCAATATTAGAGCAGCTCCAATATATAGTGTGGATGAGCTGAGCCAGAAACCACTTGGGACAGTCCAATACTATCACACCAGGTCCTAAATTGATCAAGACAAGTCCCTATTCCCACAGATGTTGAAGTCACCCACTAGAGGAGACTCCAGCAACATAGCGGGGAATAACTCTATCAGCTCAGCTAATGATTCAGGAGTCCCTCTGCTACTTGGTGACCTCTACATCATCACCAGCCCTGTCTTAACTCCATTATAACATTCACACACAAGATGGACACACGCTATTAAATCTACATTGGGGTAGAGGTTCTCATTCAATTGAGGTTGGAAGAAAACCAACATAACTTCACCTCTCAACACGTCCCCTCAATTCAATCTAAACTGAATATCAAGTAGGTGGCATCTGGGCAAATAAAAGTCATAGGAATCACCCAACGCATATTATATATGTTTTCTATTTAGTAACATACTCTATTTTAATGAAAATATAAACAATAGTCAGCATTTAAAAGTAAGTTACTAACAGTTGTTAATTATTTTGTTTCTCTTTTTGGAATAATACTAGCAAGATTTGTCCAGCACGGTTCTCAGTTTAAAAAAATCTCCACTGGTTAAATTTTTCAAAAGTGCATGCCTAAAATAAACACCTAAATCCAATTTAAGCACCTAGACAGGCGATTTGATTTTCAAAGGTATCAAGTACCTATACCTCCCACCGAAATCAAGTACTTTAAAGTGCTTTGAATGTGAGTTCTTCAGGACAGAGACCTGTCTTGTTACATGAGTGAAATTTACCCCTGTGCAGAAAGCGTTAGTGGAAACTTAAGTGGTGTTAAGCCTTGTGCTGTCCGTTTTACCCATATATTTGTAAAGGTCCTAGCATACTTTTGGGCCCTACATAAATAATAACATTAAGTTATTCACCTGGACTTACATCTGCAGTGCCCAGATACAGCAGGACGATGCTGAGTTTACATTCTAGTACTTACTGGCTCTGTGCATCTACATGCTGACATTATTGTAGTCGTGTACTGCTCAGAAAGCACCCGTGGACTTCTCTTTGCACTCCTTAAAGAGATTTTGTTCAGTGCAGCCAAACTGCCACTACATTTTCTGAGATGCAAAGTCTACAGAAATGTGCCAATCTTATTGTTATGAAGTACAGTAGTGAGATTTAATGTACATTATTATGGGAATGTTAATAGTGACTCTTTTGGGACCCATGAATATTTTCTCATGTTGTTTTTCTTTACTTACACACGCCACCTGGTGTCACTGCCAAAATCTCTTTACTGAGTCCACACCAGCTAGAGGCCGACAGTTCATCAGGCAACATTTTGTCCACAACAGTGAACTATGCAATATTACATCAGTGCTGTTTTGTCCCCGATAGCATATACTGTATACACACTCAGGCCTGGATTTATGATCTCTAAATTAGAGCCCAACATATATTACTAGGGATGACATCTCGTCACAACTAATAGTCTTATGATGAAACACTCATGCGCAACATTTTGCACAATAAAATCTCATCACAGAAGAAATGATGAATGGACCCTGACGAGATGAAGCCACAGCAAAACCACCAGAGCTCCAGAAAGAAATACCGTGCCATCCCATGAGAGGCTGCTGGATCCTTAAAGATAGCTATTTGAGGACAAACATTCCCTCTTCTAGTGGCACTGAATCAAAAGAAGACCCCCCACACACCCATGACAAGCAATTGATGCCCAATTGCTTGCTCTCAGTAGATCTCTTTTCTGTGTCTGTTCTTGACTCCATCTCTGCCTGAGAATAAGATTCACTGACTTCAATGATCACCATGCTGTTCCCTGAAGCAAACCTTTCCGACCCAAACCAACCACAAACTCTATCTTGTGGCTTCCCAGCAATCTCAGATCCCTATCAGATACTCTCCCAGCCCCATAGTGATTAAAAAGTTTCCACCCAAAGGCTTATCTAACAGTCTTCTTTCATTGAGTCCCCGTTTCCCACAAGGCTTTGTCTTTCATTCGCTTAACTTTCAATCCTGTAGCTTCAAACCCTGATCTCTACTTACCTCCTGGCTCCTAGTAACAAGTTTTCTCCAGAAGACCCCAGTGCTGCTATTTCTCCCATCAGCACTGAAATCTTTCTACGGGAGGCCAAAAATGGGACTTTTGCACTAAGCAGGATCTTCATGGGGATGGCAGGTGCCAGAACTCCATCATATAGTGAAAGCATATTTTGAGAGTGGTCCTTATAAAGATATATTACAGTATTCTTCAGTTATGTTCCAAAATACAACTTTTATAATTGTGTTGCTATGAAGTTTTGGACTATTACTGCTGAATACTGTAGTATTTTTAATAAAAGGGAATCTTCCAGCAGGGCTCTACTCCACCAGCAGCAGAAACACAGCAGAGGCGAAAGGAAGAAGCCCAGTGATGGCTTACTTTCTCCCCCAGTAAAGGTACACCATGGAAGGAAGCCTGATGCAATTTCTGAGTGTCCAAAACTCCCAGTGTGATCAAGAACACTGAGTGGGCCCATGGATGTGCATTTACTGACATAGTTACTCCAATGTGCCCATATTGCCTAAGTATTGTTTGAGTTGTGAGGGTCCCTGACCGTGGAAAGTCCATCAAGGCAAATTTCAGTGGCACAAGATGGCCACAAGTTTTCTCTTGTGGGTAGCCCACATGCAGTCAACACAGTCCCCAAAGGGAGCGGTGCTGGCTGAGAAGATGCTGTGGCCAAGGCATCCAGGTGATTCACTGATTTATCACATCTCTACTGCAGCCTTTACAGTTGGGGCTCCTAGAGATACCATGGCATGTAAAAGGATGGTCTGCCCTGTTAAAGACCACGGGCCTAGGGCCAGCCAGACCTATTAATTAATCTGGCACATCTGAGGAAGAGGACAGATGTTTCCTATAAAAAGCCAGGCTATCAGTAAGGAAGGGGGCCAGGAGCAGTAGTAGCAGTAAGTTGCCTAGGGGGGCTGCCAGAGTCCCCTGGGAGGGGAGGCAGTGGGGAACCTGAGGGGAAAAAGTGCCTTCAAGAGCCCTGGGAGGTGATGGCCAGTTAGAAGAGCCAAGAAGAATCCTGCAGTAGGCCCTGAAGCAGGAGGGACTCAGAAAGGCAAAGGGGAAAATCTCCTTGGAGCTGTAGAGCAGGGTGAGCTAAGGAACTTTATGTTTTCCCTATGTTTGGAAAATAAAACTGTGCCTGGAAAGAGACTCTGGATGTGCCAGTGGGTCCTTTGTGGACTAGGCACAAGCCAGCACCTTACACAGAGCTTGAAACTTCCTCCCCTAGAATTCCTTAGAGGAGAGGTAGCGCTGCAAATAACCGCTACCAGGGCTCTTGTACATGGCATCTCTCTGTGCCTGGCTGAGTGAATCTGGTCCAGCAGTTTGTTCCCACATAAAATGGACAATAAAAGCGAATTTTGAAAATGTGCTAGCTACAGTGCAAACTCTTATGGAATTCAGTGTTCAGAGTGAGACTTTAGGGCAGGTCTACACTAAAAATGCTGCATTGGCACAGCTGCATTGATGCAGCTGTGCTGCTACAGCACTTAAGTGAAGATGCTCCTATGCCGACGGGAGAGAACTCTCTCATCGGTGTAGTTAATTCACCTCTGCAAGAGATGATAGCTATGTGGATGGGAGAAGCTCCCCTGTGGACATAGCACTACCTACACGGTGGGTTAAGGTTGGTACAACTACATCATTCAGGGGTATGGATTTTTCACACCCCTGAGCGATGCAGTTATACCGACATGGGTCTGTAGTGTAGACCTGGCCTTACTCACACATAAGCTAGGGAATGCAAAATAAAGTTTCCCAGAAAGAAACACCAGAGGGAGGAAGTGGGACAGGTGGCAGTTCTCTTAGTACCCATCCTAGAAAGGCACTCACTGGGTAGGGAAATGGACTGTCCAATAGGCGCTTCCTCAAGCTTTGGGGAAAGAAATTTGACATGTTCAGCACAATAGCTGAGTTATGCAAAACCTGCCTGAATTACTTACTGAGTTGATCTACACATAGGGGTAATTTGAGGACATTTGTTTGAATAAAAAACACAAATCTGTTTTGACGATATTTGCATCCCCCTTTAATTTGCTTTTTATGAATAATGGTATGAGAAAGTGTCACAAACACTCAGGCAAATATGTATTCACATGAGCATTTGTGCCAGAAGTTTTGCACTACCATCTTGAAAACTCTTTGTGGGTTTGGGACTCATCCAGTCAGGAAACAAACAGTGCCATGTTCCTTAAGTGAGCAATCACACAGTGTAAGTATCAAACTACATATAGTTATTACTCGAAGAAAGAGTGGTGGCAAACAGTTTCTCAGCAATACACAGGCTGACATACGTCCATATAAAATCATTCATGAATAATTTTAAATAATGAACACATTCATAAACATTAATGTCTGTTCATAGATAACTCACATGCAGAATAAAGAGCTAAATGTATGGAAATCAATGTCCATGGTGGTTCACCCAACTGTTGAGCATGCACAGGATCTCCCCAAAATTAGTAACAGCAACGCAAAGTTATCTGTTATATTTATGCACAAACTGGTAACTTCAACAGCTAGCACTTGAGCAGTTTTTCAGTTACAGTAAATATGTTAAACAAATTTAGTCCCACAAAATGAAAAACAACGTTGTCCTTTGAGACAGTTACGAGTATAGTTGTGTGAACTGTTTTCAAAGATATTCAATATATGCAAAATATGAACACTTTCACAATTCATTGTGAATTCAAGTTCAAAACTGAGTCCTGTTTTAGCAAACTGTTGATACCAAAGCATACCTACATCTGAGCAAATCTGTTTTCATTATAGCAACATGCAACACTGAAATAATCTGACATGTTTTCAAAGCCAATTAACATTTTGGAGAAATTTCATGAAAACTTAAAATTTCAGGGTATGTAAGTGAATGAAACAAATCTGGAAAATTTCACAAAAAAGGCCACAAATTTATGCAGCCCCAACTGTCAATGAATGAAAGTATGAGTTGAGAATGGAAGTGCGTTTACAACCTTAATTACAGTGCTCATTATAATGCATTTATAAATGACAACAGAATAAGTTTTACTAATAATGGAATTAATTTCATGTGTCTTTAATTTTGATAGATAGCTAGTGATCTCTGTATCCATGTTTGTGGTCACATACAGCATCTATTTTGGTGTTTCTTGATCAGCCACATAAATGCTGTAGGAACTCCAAAGTCTGTCAAATTAATTGTGATAGTTGCAGTATACTGCCTGTTGTCGCATTCCTTTCTTACCATTCTTCATAAATTGCAGTTCCATACTAAGCCACTAGATGGTGCACATTGTTCTCAGCTCCCTCCCACCCCCCTCTCAGAAAATCATTTAAATTATACTTAAGCTTTTCCTTTTGCAGCCAAGCAAAAACAAAGAGGTGAAATGCAACACAAAAAAGACATAGCCAGTTTCTTCCCAAGCAGTTCACTTCTGTTTGTTCCTCATGTTCAGTTTGAAAGGAGAGAAATCAAACGTAGTGCACAAAAAACAAAAGCACTAGGCACAAATCCTGAGCGGTACAAAGCCCCTATAATTTCCTTTGAGAGACTGCCCACTAACTGCAATGGGAGTTGCAAGTGCTCAGCAATGCTCAGGATTTGGCAGTATCAGTTATACCTGCTTTGTCTTATCTGGTCTCAGTTCCCCGAACCCAAACTGCACAAGAATCAGTCAGTGATTCCTCTGGCAGTCCACACACATCTGCTTTTCTACTCCATACTTCAGTCCCAGTGAAATATATCAGGCACAGTTCCCTTCCTTACCAATACATGGCAAAAGCTCTCTCTCATAATAATGTTGAGGAACCTGGATAAAAACAATGTGCTTGTCTTTGTCAAGGAGAGTAGTTCCTCATTACGGGAATCAGGATGGGTAGGGAGGATCTGAGGGAACTGTGGTACAAACAGAGACTTCCAGAAAAAATCATTCTAAAACACCCACTTCTTTTCAAAGGAAACACTGTACTTTACTCAACGCTAGTGAAGTTGCTGGATGGAATAAGGTCAGACATATTACAGCTGTCTTCTTCCTCTTTCCCTGAAGAAAGCCATCATGGCTAAGGCAGTAGAGTCTTGGACACATGACCACGCTTTCAGAAATATACAAGGGATTTACTATTGCTTACTTCTCCATTCTGAAACCTTTTCCCTTTTCCCTTTTCCCACCACTTTAGGCCCAGGGTCACAGCCGGAGGAAGGATGCAACGTTAGACCAGTTGGAGCAGGAGATTTTGGAGCTGGAAAGGTGACTGGCATCTTGCCCTGGGGATCCATCCCTCTGCAGAGTGTCAGGAGAAGTGGAACATGTTCTGGGTTCTCTATCACCATCAGGCCCAGAGAACCTTCATTCGATCCCGCATCCAGCTCCTTTGGGAGATCGATTGCAGCCCCTCATTCTTCTACACCCAGAGAAAAATAGGAGTGCCAAAAAGTGTATTACCTGTCTCCTTGTGGAGGAGAGCACGCCTCTCATAGATCTGGTGGAGATGCAGGGAAGGGTCAGGGCCTTCTATGCCAGCCTCTTATCCCTGGATCCGACTGACAATGATTCCTGTGGGACGAACTCATTACAGTCAGCGAGGGCGACTAGGAAAGGTTAGAGCAACCTCACTCTGGCTGAGTTCTTGGAAGCCCTCTGTCTGATGCCCACCAACAAATCTCAGGGCATCGAAGGGCTGATCATGGAGTTTGACTGTGCATGCTGTCCTTAGTCCAGACCGTGTCGCTGTGAGCTGAGCATGGGGAGCAGGGTTCTCCCCCTGTCACTCAGGTGGGCAATGCTTGCCCTGCTGCCTAAAAACGGGGACCTCTGCGACCTAAAGAATTGGTGCCCCATTTTGCCCTTCTGTATGGACAACAGAGTTGTAGCAAAAGCCATCTCACTGCAGCCTGTGCTGGTGGATGTGATCCATCCCGATGAGACCACACCATCCAGGGCCAGACCATATTCGATAACCTCTATCCGGTCCATCTAGCATGTAGGGATGGTCTGTCATTCACCCTCCTGTCCCTGCAGCAGGAGAAGGTGTTTGACTGGATGGATTACAGGTATCTCATGGGCACCCTGTGGGGTTTTGGCTTCAGGGTTTCTTCAGGTGCTGTACGCCTTTGTGGAGTGGTCAAGCTCACCTGGGCCTTGACCAAACCTATCACCTTCAGTCAAAGGGTTCGTCAGGGCTGCCCATTGTCTGGACAGGCCTATATCATCGCTATCGAGCCCTTCCTTTGTCTCCTCCACAAGAGGAGAGCTGGTGATTCAAGAATGGGACTTGTGGATGGTCCTGCTGGTGTATGCTGATGACATGTTCCTTGTGGTCCAGGACCTGAGAGACCTGGTGCAGGCAGAGGCTTGCCAAGCCCTCTATTTGATGGCCTTCTCCACTGCGGTCAACTGAGTCAAGAGCTCTTGCCTGATGTGAGGTCAGTTGGCGGGCAGACTCCCTCCCACCTGAGATCCGTGCAATCCAATGGGAGTGCAGGTCTACTGCTTTATCTGGGCATGTACCTTTCTGTCACTGATTTCTGGAGAACTGCATCAATCTAGAGGCCAGGGTGTCTGACTGGTTGCAGAAGTGGATGGGGCTGCTCCGGTACCCTTCCTTTTGGGGCAGGACATTGGTGTCAACCAGCTGGTCCTGTCCATGCTGTGGCACTGTTCAACACCCTGAGCCCATCCTGGGGACCCTGGACAGCCTCCAGAAGAAGATACTGGAATTTTTCTGGCCAGGATTGCGCTTGGTCTCTGAGAATGTCCTGAGCCGCCCCCATGGGAGGCAGGATGGGGACTGGTTCATGCCTTCCACCTTCATGCTCTGCAGAGATTCGTTTACAGTGCAGATAGTCCGGCATGCAGCATGCTAGCACATGCCTTCTTCCACTGCCTACAAGACAACCAGTAGCTCTTTTATCTCCATCCAAGAAGTCTTCCCCAAACCCCTCTGAGCTGCTGTTCTTTTACCAGGACCTCTTCAGGACCTGGAAGGTAGTTTCAGTGACCAGGTCCATAGCAGCCGCTAACTACATGAACCTCCTCGTAGAATCCCTATGTGTGCAGGTGGTGGTGTCCCCCTTGTTGCTCCAGAGGTTGATCCTGGCTGGTACTACCAGACTCAGAGACCTCCTGGACTATGATCAGAGGTACTGGGTAGACGCCACAGTGCTCTGCCCTGTCGTGTGCTCCAGGAGGTGAGGGCAGTCTTGCCTCTCGCTTCTCTCCTCAGCTGCTCCTAACATGCCACCTGAACTGGCTGCACAATATCCAGCTGGTCTGCCTCCAAACCCAGCCCGGAGAATATCTGTACATTATCATGGTTCAGACCATCCATTTCCTCGCTTTTGTGTCCCACTCCGACACTAAGTGGCAGGACCTGCTGCCACCCCAGGAAGGTGAGGATCCCTGATGGGCCAGCCAATATTCCACTTTGGCTCCACAGCCCACCAGCAATATTAGCTGGCCACTCCTCCATGGAGCCATAAGCATGGGAATATACCTGGTGTGGCTCACAAACTCCGCTTACACCTGTTCCTTTTGTGGTGAGAAGGAGAAGCTGGCGTACGTCTATGTAGGGTGCATCACATTGCAACCTCTCTTCCGAATCCTCCAGAACCTCTTACTGAGTTCTGGCTGCACTGCTTCACACACCTCTCATTTATGCACACCCCATCTGTGGCCACACAAAGCCACAGGACCTCCTTGTCAGCTTCCTCCTGGCGCTGGCTAAGATGGCCATCCATCATTCCAGGAGGAGGAAGCTGGATTGGGGGGTGCTCTGCGACTGTGGGTTTATTTCCATTCCCTTGTTCAGTCATGTCTCCAGGCAAAGTTCCTCTGTGCAGTACCCACTGACTGCCTAGACACCTTTGAGGAGCATGGGTGCTGTCGGGGTTTCTCTGCTCAGTGTGCCCTTCTGGTTTCCTGATTTTTTTTACCTTTGACCTCACTTCTGCTCCTTTTTTTCATTTGTTGTCCACAGAAATCAATTGTAGCCTGGGCTAGTGGTTCTTCCCCCTTAATTGAGGGCACAGGCTTGTAGTTATGGGTGGGCCTAGACCCGCCTGCCCTAATGCTACGAATAGTGTGTGTATATATAGATAGATACATATAGATACATAAAACAACAATTTTGCACCCTCACCCAAAACGTGGTCTCACCCAGACTCCCTATTACACACACATCTCACCTGAGACCCACATCCACTAGCCCAGATTGCTCTCTCTGCAGACACTGGGGGATTCTCTTCCTCTCTCAACTGGCCAAGGGAGAGAAGGAGAGCGCAGCAGCAGGGGATCTTTTCCTCTAGTCCCCTTTTCGAGAGCAGGGCTGCTTCCTTTCCTCTTGGCTGGCAGTAGGGGGGAAGCACTGTCCTCCTGCCTTTTCTGTCCCCCGAAGAGGCGGATTTGGAGGTTCAGCAGGTGCCAGAAAGGCAGCACTCAGCACAGATGCAGCCTGGGTCTTTATCTCTCTCTGCCTGAGACCCAGGCTCCCCCCTCCCAACTGGTATAATGCTGGGTGGTCAGGAGGAACAACATAGGGTGGGAATTTCAGGTGCCCCCTGCTGCTGCTGTGTGGAAACACCAGGAACAGTTTTAAACAGCTGCTCAGGCAGCTCAGTCAGCCAGCTCCTGGCTTTGTTTCCACCTATCCTCCCTGAGCAGCAGCCCTGTCCATGAGACAGAGATGGATGCTCCACTTATGCTGATGCCTAATGTGGTGTGCAAAGGAGGAGTAAGGAGTGGACTAAACATACACACAACTCCTCTCCCAGCACAGGGTCTCCTGCCACCATGGTTCCGCAGCCTGTCAGAAACGGCCCTACCCCTTGTATGTACACATGCACACACTAGTATCTGTGTTGTCCTATCACAGCTACAGCAACATTGTCAGACATTCCAGTGGAATACTGCACCACCATCATCAGCTGTGTCAGGGAGGACAAAACCATAACAATGGAGTCGGATCTAGGAATGAACAAAGTAGGATTGCCTAGTAACAAACACTCCCACACAGCCTGTATTTGAAAATTTAATAGACGCTTCCTTGAGTTTGAATTCTAGTTAGAAGAGAATGAAAAAAGGGCAGAAAGAGAAAGAGAAAAAGAATCTAGTAAAAAGAGGGTGAGAAATGGAATAGAGGAAAAATAAATATGGAGAGTGTGATAAAAGCTGCACAGCAGTAGAGAAAATTATTTTCTTTATTATATGTAAAGCACAGACAATTTGTTCAGTGCCATACAAAACACAAAATACAAACTGCCCCTCCCTGAAGAATTTACAGTCTTGCAAATTAAAAAAACAAGCACAGTATACAGATATCTAATCCAGGGTACTTGGTCAGCACAGATTTAGTCTAACACATAGCACAGCTCTGCATGCAGATAGAAGAAAAATGTTTTAAAAAAATTCAATTGCCCTTAAAAACAATTTAAGTTTAAATTATAGGTAAATAAAATCTCAAAATTCTAACAAATTCTGTAAATGCCCCAAAATGCAGTCATTTTAGATATTTGCAAAGTCAAACCACAAGGTTAGATCACTCCTCATATGACTGTACTTTGCATGTGCAACACAGCTACTTTGAGTATTTTGCACTTGCTGTGCGTAGCCTAACAACTGCTGTCTGTTCTGTCTAGTAGAGAAATGCTTCATTAAAAGATCAAACCGTATAAGTAGGGGCATTGCCAGCAGATCGAGGGACGTGATCATTCCCCTCTATTCGGCATTGGTGAGGCCTCATCTGGAGTACTGTGTCCAGTTTTGGGCCCACACTACAAGAAGGATGTGGAAAAATTGGAAAGAGTCCAGCGGAGGGCAACGGAAATGATTAGGGGGCTGGAGCACATGATTTATGAGGAGAGGCTGGGGGAACTGGGATTGTTTAGTCTGCAGAAGAGAAGAGTGAGGGGGGATTTGATAGCTGCTTTCAACTACCTGAAAGGGGTTTCCAAAGAGGATGAATCTAGACTGTTCTCAGTGATAGCAGATGACAGAACAAGGAGTAATGGTCTCAAGTTGCAGTGGGGGAGGTTTAGGTTGGATAGTAGGAAAAACTTTTTCACTAGGAGGTGGTGAAGCACTGGAATAGGTTACTTAGGGAGGTGGTGGAATCTCCTTCCTTAGAGGTTTTTAAGGTCAGGCTTGACCAAGCCCTGGCTGGGATGATTTAGTTGGGGATTGGTCCTGCTTTGAGCAGGGGGTTGAACTAGATGACCTCCTGAGGTCCCTTCCAACCCTGATATTCTATGATTCATACTCCTGGTAGCTACACCCTTAGATACCTAGTCTGGACAGGTAGCTGCACTATCTGAGAGACCTGGAGTCAATTTCAAATAATATCTCTTCTGATTTAATATATTTCTGACATTAAGAAGTAATTTTTAGTGTTAAAGCATTCCTCACAATAGCTAGAATATGTAACTGATCACAAAAATCTGTTTAGAACAATTGTTGAGGTCAGTATCACCTCCAGGTTTCAAAAATATATTCATTCACATCATATAAGTATGCTGAAAATAGGTATAATTTTCATAAATATGCATACTAACCATTTGTATAGCAGTTTTCATGTCCTAAGTTAAAGGCCTAATTACAGACACTAAGGGCCTAATAATTCACTCACAGTGCACTACTGCCAGCCTCAAACATTCATGAGTCAGACCCCAAAAGATCATCTGATTGGCTTAAAAAATGAGATTAAAAAAAAAAAGTAGCCTGGGGTTCTTGTATTTGCCTTCTAGCTTTTGAACCTTTAAATGTACACGTGGGTAACAATTTCAACAAGTTTTTCCCTCAACAAGGGCTAGAAACTTATTTTTTACAAATGAAAGTAATTACTTGAGTTCAGGAGTGGCAGCTTTAGGTAAAACGTCAAATGTTGTGAGAGGTGAGATAAAATCACAACAGCAATCAAAATCAGGCACTAATTAAGGGCTAAATTGTGAGTTTACTCCCAGACCCATGGCAAGGGGAAGCTTGTAGCTACACTGCTCCAGGACTTTGGGCGGACAGGGGATCGAACTATGACTCTGAGAGAAACAATTCCCTCCCTGGCTTCCCCTTTCCTCCAGAGGAAAAGCAATCTGCTGCTGGTCTACCACAGTACATGATTACTTCTTGGGCCACACTGGCTCGGCTGTGATAGCCAGCATGTTGGAAGGGTAGAGTTGAGGCCATTCTCTGCCCTTACATGTCCACTCCTCACTGAAGAGGCTGCTCTCCCCATGACAGTGTCATGTGATGCCAGCAAGTGAGGCACAATCTTACCTTAATTAAGTCTCTCATACAATCCTGGGGCACTATTCTCATTAAAGAAGAGTAAATCTCATTAATTCCAATGGGCGTTACTTGTATAGTAAGTTCAATTGTACTTACCAGAGGCCTCCATAAGGAGCAGGACCCTATGCAGCTGGGCACCGAGGGATGGTTCTGTAGCAAAACACTTACAGACAAAGTAAAAACAAAGTAAAAACAAAGGGAGAGTACCGCTCGGAACTGCGTCCCTTTCACTTGCATAAACGCACTCTCTCTCATTCTCTTTCCAGGGCCAGAGAAAGGGAGCTAGTAGGGGAGTTTTCCCTACAACAGAAGGACTAAGGTCAAGTCTCACTGAAAATAACAAAGAAACGATGATGGGCAGAAATAGTCAAAACAAACCAGTCTGGTGAAAGTTAGAACAAAGACACAAGGCGCGAGCATGCTTTCAATACTGGACATTTCCTTTGTCATTTTCAGTGAGACAATGAAGTCAGATTCTCTCTCTTTATGCTGGCTAGCAGGGAAAGCACCTCTCTCCCCTGCCTTCCAAGGTCACCGGCTGGCTTGTGTGTGTGTGTGAGTGAGAGAGAAACAAGGCTGGTGAGGTAATATCTTTTATTGGACCAACTTCTGTGGGTGAGAGAGACACGCTTTCGAGCTTACCCAGAGCTCTTGAGAGACAGAAGGAGATGGGGAGCTCCCATGTAGATAAAGGGGAAGTAATTTAGAAAGGCACTTTCTGAGAGAGAATGCAGGGCTGCATACAATCTAACTTAATATACTAACACCAGACTCACTTCAATGCACTAACATCAGCCTATCAAACTGAACTTCCTTCTCTTCGCTAATGGCTACTTTATAACAGGGAGATGGTACATTTACAGGGAGGTTTGAAAAAGTTTTCTGGAAGTAAATTAGTATCTACTATCTTTGATTATTAACCCAGTAGGAGTCCCTGGTGCAGTGGAGTCTAATACCCGAAGTGAACTGTGAAGAAACTGAAGAGACTCCTTTGTTACAAAAATTGGTTAATCTGTACTACACAAAAACAGCCCCAAGACTTCCAGAAGATGGTATATGGAGAGGCAGGCAAAGTGCTGGATCATCAGCTTCAGGACTTCAAGAATGCCACTAATGCAAAGTAGCATTGAATAGGAACCATTCAGGTTTCTAGTAGACTCAAGTTGCCCTTTGCACATTGATTTAAATACAGTGAACCAGGGATAACTGTGTCTCATTAAATTGAATATAGTTCCATTGACCCTTTCAGGTATGGGTGGCGGGTGAAGCTTCCCCTGGGGGAGGCTAGCTCCCTGTCCCGCCTCCTCCACCCTTGGCCCCACCCAGACTCCTCCCCCACCCGGCTTCTGCTCGGCTCCCTCCCCGCTCAGCGCCCCCCGCTGCCAAGTCCCTCCTCACACCCCCACCCTCAGCGAGATTCCCCTGCCTCATCCCTCCTCATGCCCCCGTGCCACGAGACCCCCCTTCCTGCCATTTTCCGCATCCCTCCTCACTTCCCCGACAGATACCCCCCCACCCCACCGCAAGACCCCCTCGCCTGCCGCTGGCTCATTGTGTCCCTCTTTACTCCCCCACCAACTGTGAGACCCCTACCCAACTCCTCACCCCCCAGCCCGCCTGCTGCTTACTTCCTCACTCTCCCATCAGAGCCCCCCCACCTGCAGCGAGACCTCTGCCAGCCTGTCACTTGCCTCCTCACCCCTCTGCCCACCCATCACTCACCTCCTCATCCCCCTGCCTGCCCACCGCTCCCCTCCTCACTCCCCTGCCTGCTCGCCGCTACCCTCCTCATCCCTCCACCCGAAGCAAGACCCACGCTGCTCACCTCCTCACCCTCCCACCCGCCACTGGCCTCCTCTGTCTCCCACCCCCACAGGGAAGGGGAGTGAGGAGGGATGCTGCGAGTGGTTAGGACCTCTGGAGAGAAGGGGGTGGAGTGGAGGAGAGGAGGAAGACTTACCAGGCAGGCAGCAGCAGCAGGTAGTGGGGGGCCTTGGGGAAGGGGTGGAGCAGGGAGGGGGGGCCACCGCAGCCCAGGTGTCCGGTTGCAAATCAGTGGCAGTTTAGCCTTCCCTGGCCTATTATACCTGCTGCCCATGCTTTCACTGCTTATCAGTAAGTGAAGTCTATTTTCAGCACATCAGCCTTCCCAACTGGTGAAGAATACAGCCTTTCTGGATTTAAACTATGTACTCGCAAAGAATAACTCTCTTTTATTATAATGGCTGTGATCAAGACCAGGATTCAACGATGCTAGGTGTTGTATAAACACATAGCAAGAGACAGTCCCTGCCCCAAAGGCTTTACAAAACCACCTCCAAAACTGTTAGTCAAAGTGGTTCTTTCCAGGCCTCCAGCTATTTATCCCTGGTGAAACCCCCATGAATCATCATAAATCACTGCTAAGTTACATACGGTCAAATGCTTCCCCTCCCTTACCCACTAAGGGCTTTGTTTTACTCCTACTGAAGTAATTGAGAGTCTTGCTCTAATGCAGAATTCGTTAGCTAATATTTTCTACCGTGACACTCATATTCTGGATCAGCATTTCCTGCCTACTCAGAATTAATTCTAGTTGTCACCTTGCAAAGAAAGGGGTAACTTTCACTTCTTTCAGTTTTTCATATCTCCCTTAGACATTCAAAAACAAGACACTAGTTTATTATAACTGAAATGTGTCATGTCCAAAGAGCCCTGTGTCACATTTAGACCCTTTACTATGTTGGTGTGGTATTACAGCTTTGCTTACACAATACAGGTACTTTGGCCATAGTGGGAGAGATCATGTTCCCCCTGCCCTCAGATCCACAGGTATTGGAGTCAGAGTCACCAATGGCATAGGGCCCCTGCATGGACAGCTCCTGCATCCCACTGATCCCATAGGAACTACACCTCACAACTCCTATGTAATGATAGGGGAGCTCTGCAATGATCCTCCCCTTCCCATGCAATCCAGTCTTTTATATGGCTAAAGTATTCTGTATATGAGAAAGGGTAACTGATAACTTTGCACAACAAACACAAGCAAATACCTTCAGTGCTATATGATTAAGTGATCAACCCTTAGGGAAAATTTCTATAGAAATTACTAGAAGATGAGGATTTTTCTATAGAAAATTGTTCTCTATTAAATTCTATAGGATGATTAAAAATCTATGGAAAGATTAGCATTATCTAATCAATTCAATTTTTTAAAAGAACTATTCTAATTTCTATAGAACATTATTGGTTTCATGCCTATGTAATTCTGCAGGACTTTCCCATAAGAGATTACAGATTATCACTGTGTTTCCTATATTAAAAATCTCAAGTGAGAGCTCTTAAACAGCTGCAACCATTTCAAGCAGGCTGTTGCATTGTATTATAGGAAAAAATCCTACCATAGCAGTCCTTTCTCTGTGAGCGAAGGCCTGGCTGTGGAAATGAAGCAGCTAGGGTGAAGCCAAACAATTCCCCCAGACAAGGGGACACTAAGGAAGGGCTTTATTGCCATTATAAATCTTTGAGTTAAGAAAAATCAAATTTCAGAACATTTAAATGTTCATTCTTGGAATTTCTGTTGCTTGGCTAGAAAGATTCTGTGAGCAGAGGGGAGAATGATTGCTGCTGCTTCGATTGCGGTGGTTTTCAAACAGGGGTACACGTACCCTTGGGGGTATGCAGAGATCTTTCAGGGGGTGCATCAACTCATCTAGATATTTCCCTAGTTTTATAAGAGACTAAATGAAAATCACTAGTGAAGTCAGTACAAACAAAAAGGTCATACAGACAATAAGTTGTTTATACTGCTCTATATACTATACATTGAAATGTAAGTACAATATTTATATTCCAATTGATTTATAATTATATGGTAAAAATGAGTAAATAAGCAATTTCTCAGTAATAATGTGCTGTGACACTTTGGGGTTTTTATGTTTGATTTTGTAAGCAAGTAGTTTTTAAGTGAGGTAAAACTGGGGATACACAAGACAAATCAGACTCCTGAAAGGGGTATAGTAGTCTGGAAAGGTTGAAAGACACTGTCTATCTGTTCTCAATGAATGAAATTCCCTTCCCCTGAAAAAGACCCACAAAACACTAAAGGCTTAAATGCTGCATAGGGCCTTGTATGGGCCTTTTGCGCGGGGGTGTAGTTCTCTGCTTAGGCAGAAATTGATGGGCGCCAGTCACAGCACTATTTATTCCAACAATTATAATTCTACTGAATAAAATGAAGTTTAAATGAGATTCTGCATGCATTAGGGGTAATATAGCTGGGAGACAAGGACTGCCTGAGTACCAGTCTGAAAACTGAGGTTTGGATGCCCCAGACAAGTCAGTGTTGTAGTATTGGCTACCATGTTTTAAAAAAAAAAAAACAATTTCAGTCATCTGGGGGTAATGCAGATAAACTCTGTCCTATCTAAATGCACAATGGCATACATACAGTTAGAGACCTCTATTCAGCGAAGTACTTAAGCTATGTTTAACTTAAGTGCTTTGCTGAATAGCCATGGACTTAGGTATATGCTTACATATATTGCTGAACTGGGGCCACCGTGTACAAACATTTTTCTGCTATCACACCTTTTGGTTATATATGATTTTATGTTTTAGTAATAAAGATTTCCTTTCAATTTTACCTCAACCATAGGACAAGCTCATGAGTCAAATTCTGCCATCAGTTACATGCACACAATGCCATTGACTTCAGTGAGGTTGCACAGGTATAACTGAGGACAGAAAATAGTTCCATGGCCTTTGGATATTTTTTCCAATAGTCCTTTGCTATTCAACCAGAAAGCCAATCTTTTTGGATCTGGCAAAGGTCTGAAGTCACTTAAAATGCCTTTTGTGTTATTTCAATGGGAAATGAAAAGCACATTTTAAATAATACCATCCGAATATATTTTAACAAAATATTCCTGGACATCATCCTCTGAACCTGCTGATTCAGAAACAGTGCTCTTTCAACTTCCTCCGTCTTTGCTTGACCCAAATCAGGGCATTTGCAATTCTTCCAGTTAACTTTTTTGAAGAAAAACCATTTGAACATTCAAAATAAAGGCTTAGGTGTAGGTGAGAAGCTATTGGAAGCTGCAGCCACCTCAATATTTTTACTTAAAATATTCACTTTTTTCCCTTACAGTACTATAAACTCGATTTGTTTAATAGTGCTTTACCCTGACCCATCTCATGTTTACTTTTTTAATGAAAGCCAAAACGTGAATTAAATACTTCATTTGTTATAAAAAGGGAAATTTTAGAATTCTGCATTCATAGATTAATGGCTACTGAAAGCTGAAGCCACACAGAAAGTCATTAGTAGTTTATGGCTGTTTTGTGGGCTAAGTGAAACATGTTGGTATTCTCAGGCTAATTCCTAGTGGTCAAGAGTTCACATAACCCTCTCCCCTCTCATCTTCCCCGCCCGCAAAATACCACAATTATCCTTAATTGGCATTCTTGTTGACCGACTCAGACAAATCCCAAGGACTGATGGCCTAGCCAGGGGTAATCAATTGTTTTTTTGTCAAGGTCCAAATTTCTTGCTCAAGGTAAAGTCAAGGTCCAGACTCCAAAGAAACATTTTTCACACCACAATAACAATAATGATAATAATAAGTAAATAAAAAGATTTCGTGGTTCGTTCAAAAGCATCTGGTGGTCTGCATTTGTCCCGTGATCTGCCTATTGACTACCCCTTGCCTAATCCAAAGGCGGCTGAAGTCAATGAAAAGATTCCCAAATGACTTCAGTGGACACTTTGGCCAGCATAGCATGTATGACTTGGGAGGAGCTGGAATAAACTATACTGGCAAAAGCATAGCTTTGCCCATATAAGTTGCATTCACAATAGGAACACTTTACCAGTATAGCTATAACAGCAAAGCACTTCTATTGTAGACCTGGCCATATTCACAAAGAAGGGGGGAGAGCTATTTCAGGGGGGAGGGATAGCTCAGTGGTTTGAGCATTAGCTTGCTAAAGCGAGGGTTGTGAGTTCAATCCTTGAGGGGGCCACTTAGGGATCTGGGGCAAAATCAGTACTTGGTCCTGCTAGTGAAAGCAGGAGGCTAGACTCAATGACCTTTCAGGGTCCCTTCCAGTTCTAGGAGATAGGATATCTCAATTTTTTTATTATTATTAAGGTGAGTTACATTACAGGTACAGTGTAGGAAGCTTGCACTATAACCACCTTTGCTATTTCTGTTCTATGAATGACATGAGGACTTCAGTCTCCTAGGCTGTCAGGCTGGCACATTTCCAAAGCAATGAATTTATTTTTAAAAAAGATTGTGGTCAGGCAAAGAGCTGAACCTTTTTTTAGCGATCTGGCTGGTTTTAAACAACTAAAGTCATGGGACTTCCATTATTCCCCAAGGGAAACTATTCCACAATCTAATAGATCTCAGTATCAGAGAGATTTTCCGGATATTCAGATGTAATTCATATGCATGAATTATGAGCTCCTGTCGACATCACATCCATTGTGGCATTCTTAGGGCCTGGTTCGTTTAAAATTATATGCTCTAGTTATGCAGGGTTTCTGTGCACTAGGGCAAAATGCCTTTTTAAGGTTAATACATTATTATTCAATTCATTTACACTTTTTTCTCAGTGAGAGTGGACACCTCTCAGTTACACACCCCACAAGTGCACAATCCCAAATGGAAGTGGAGTTGGAAGAAGAAGGATGAGCACACAAAAATAAAGCTGCCCTGTGAAAAACACATTAACTCTTTTATGCAGCTATTTACGTTGGTATTCAGATAAAAGAAAGTAATAATCGATATAACATTTGGTACAACACATTATGCTTATGAAGTCATTCTTCTTATAGAAATAAACCCTCACGCGTGAATTTTTAAGGCTTTGTTTTCAGTTTTTACTGATTTTTACAAAAAAATTCCAGGGTTTTACAAAAGCTATTATTCATTTTATACTGATTTTCACCTGAATTTTGGACCACTCAAATACATGAAAATACTGATTATGTTAAGAAAATCCAATATATTAATAGACAGATGTGTTTATGTTAATAATAAATTAATCTAAGTGCAAATGTGAGGCTGTCTGTTTAAGTAGGACAGTGTAGTGGAATACACACACACACACACCAATGCATGTGCATATGGGTACATAATGTTAATGTACAGTTCATTAAATAAACCACACCATTAAATTGCTTTTACTTTCAATACTTTTACTTTTCCCTATTTGTTGCATTTTTTCTGTCCTCTGGTCTCCCAATATTAATGCTGATATTTACCCAGAAAACTGTGAAGTTAATTTCTGGCACTGATTTTCACCTGTTTTTAATGTTTGTAATAAACACTGATAAGTTCCCAGGAAATTTTAAAACAAAATGAAAATCAAAAACAAAGGGCCTTGTATATTTGATAACATTTCAGATCTGACCTAAATAGAAATCAAGAAAATAAAAATCTGACTCTCAACAAAAGGGATCCCGAAAAAGAAGAGAGCTACATTCCACAAATGATGGCCCAGCAGAGTCAAACAAGGAACTGAACCAATGAAGACAAGAATGGCTAGGAATTTAATATTTTCACCTTTCACCATTAATGCTATATGTGAAACTAAAAAAGCTAAGACAAGTTATCAAAATCCACTTTGCAAATTTTGTGTATTAAAATGACAGTGTCCCAGCTTTCAAAAGGAAACTGTTTTTTGTTTTATGAAAAAAAAATGTTAAAAGAAGTCTGAATAGTGTTTCACTTCCTTGCAAAAATGTGATTATTTTGGTGAGAGTTTCTTGTGATGAGAATATTTTTGCTCAGCTACAGGAACTTCACCATCCTCTTTGTAATCCATTTGTACAAAATCAAAAATATCACAATAGATACAGAAACAAAAGCAATACTTTTTGAAGCAAACAACCAGAAGCACACTAGAGTTCATTTTCATCTCAATACATGCCTCACTCCCATTAATGCTACGTGAATTCCAGTGCAACTAGATGAAAATAAACACATTAATTTTACCTGAAGTCATGCAAGAAACCAAAAACCACGTTTGCAGTGAGGATGCTATTCATTCAGTACAGCACAATTTTGCAAGAAGGCTGTTCCAGATAGCTGGAACTGCAGAGAAGATTCTCCCACGAGCAGCGTCCGAACTGTTAAAGAGAACCGAGTGCTAGATGAGTAAATGGAGTTGGAAGCATATCAGGTCTGTGAGGCTGGAGATAGTCCAAGAAGGATTTTACGACAAGGGTCTTGATTTACTTCCAAGCAGGTAGCAGTATCTTCAGGAGTCAGCAGCTTTAAATTTTGAACAAGGCTCCATAGAAGCCTGCCAACAGAGCCTACCGTGGAAACATGCTAAATAAGCATACCTCCTGATTGTCTAAGACCCATCCTCCTACCAGCTGGATCACCTCACTTTCTGGGCTGTGCCAGTCATCTCTGAGTTCCTTCTCTCTACCAATTAAGGAAAGATTGCAAGCAGTTGTGTCCTTAGCTTTGCTACAGATTGACTTTCCACCACTCAGGGCTTGACAATTCATGGCCGAGTGTAGGCAGTGAATCTGACCCAAGGATAGTCATTTTGAATTATATCTTGAAATGATGAGATGGCAGTGGAATTTCTGAGCATGGAGGTGGTTCACACTTCTTTGTACATCTGAGAAGGAAAAGCAGCAGCATTCCATACATGCTGGAGTCTGGAGGGCTAGGAGTTCAGAAGGCCATAGAGAAGGGGGATATAGTAATCAAGAGGAGATGAAACCATGGATAGAGATGGAGTTACGGCAATGGTATGTATAGGCAATGTTGTGGAGGTGGTGAAGCAAGATATGATGACACATGGAATATGGGAAGAGATGGAAAGTCCAGAGTCAAGGACAGTGCCAAGATGATGAAGAGGGGAGGCAAACAGAAGGTCTGAGTCAAGAAGATAAACAGAGGGAACTGAGTTATTGGAGGATGCTTTGTTTGTCTAAGAGAAGCATTTTTGTCTTTGACGCTTTTAGCTGACAGAAGATGAAATGAAGTCACAAGGTTACTTGGTCAAGCCAGGCACAGAGTCATTAAAGTTATCAAAAAATAAGAACAGTTGAATACCATCAGTGTAAAAGTGGTAGCTAAGGATAGTGTAATGATAAAGACAAATACCTAAGCTCAAGGAAGAGTGCTGACATTTCTTGGAAATTATTTCAAATGGTAATGCAGGAGAGAATAATATTTAATACACAAATAGAGCATGCATTTTGACAACTCGCTGTATTTTCACTCATTCTCAGAGCTCCATATTGCTCTTAGATATGCAGGCGTGCATCATTAATGGGAGTTACATGGTTGAATTCCCATGCATCATGCTCAGAATGAGAGTTATGTGGCTAACCTATCACACACAAAAATTACTCCTTACTGTCTTCATGCTTCTCACAGCTATATTGTCACTTGCCCATGTGGTGTAAACCTCTGGCCTGTTGGAAATTTGCTTGGTCACATCAAATAAGACTCCCAAGCTCAGACATATTACTGTATATTTGTTCCCCTGGTGTGAGCTTTTCTAAGTATTTGGGTCACTTCTTTCATGTTCGTGCTCTGCTGTTTTGAACCTTTTAAAAATGAACTAAATATATGGATGGAACAAATAGAAGGAATTTATACTAAAACAGTTACATTTACTGTAATTATTACATTTATTTATTGAGGAGAGATAGTGTGTGTGTGTGTAATTGGGGGGGGGGGGGGGGTATGGTCACTACGTCTATAGATCTCCAAAACGTGTATTAAATCCATCTAGCAGGGAGTGTCAAGGCTTCTGCCTTCGTAATGTGCCAATGCTTGTTCAAGCTTTTCAATGCAGTGCTGAAACCAACCTCGACACAGCACTGAGGCAGAAGCCCTGGTGCTTGAGACTACGGAATGAATGGAGTAAGGTATTTGAAATTTATCATGGCTGCCAAGAATTGCTCAGCAAGCTAAATTTGTGATGTACACATGTGTATGATTTACGCATGTAAATGATAAATACAAACTTGAGGACACATCAAGAGGTTTAGTTCAGCCCTGCTCCCCACTTCACCACTACCTTTTATGGTTATTTTTCAATTATAAATCAAGTGTGTGTGTGTGGGGGGGGGGAGGCTCTAGCAGAAAGAAATCCTCAAAACTGCTTTAACCTTATTTTTTAAAAAGCAAAACCTTTATAGTGGATGAATTCATTTAGGGAGAGAGTTTTAAAGGCAGAAATGGCATTTAGACACAATTAAAAATGTCTCCCAAGAATCTTAAATGGAGAGACAAAAAACACAACTGATGTTATAGAAATGATCAACATGAGCAAGGAAAAACTAAAGAGGAGTTTTCAGGAATGGATAGGAAAAGGTGGCCAAATATTTACAAATATGTCAAGGGCCAAGAAACTGTTTTAGTGACCCCTCAAATAGAAGGCTTGCCATGGGAATCAGCACTTCAAATCCACTCCAAAAGAGTAGAAGGCTTGAGAATGCTGTGCTTAATGAGTCCAGGAAGGAAAAAGTACTGTCATGAGCGGGAAAAGTTGGTGCAACGAAATATCTGTGAGCTGCCATGGAACAAAGAAGGGAAGAGAAAGCAGCACGGTCCAATGGACATGGCACAGGTTGGGGAATGAGGAAACCTGGGTTCTCAAATGCTGACTTTTGCTGTGTGAACTTGGGCAAGTCATTTAACTGCCCTTTGCCTCCGTTTCCCTCTTCGTAAAATGTAGAAATAATAATGCTTGTGCAGCTTTAAAAAGTGCTTTTAGAACTACTGATATGGACTAAAAGTCGCTATATAATTACAAAGTATTATTATTTAAGATCCAAGGAGGTTTATAGTAAAGGAGACGTATTTAAATTATATTCTGAATGAGCCAGAGTGGCAGATGCAAAAAGGGGCTGGACTGTGGAGGCAAATGGCCAAGGAGAGCCTGCTATATCAAAATATGGTAAAAACACATACCATACTACTCGAAGCATGGGTTACCTCACTGACGACATAACCTGGAGTGGAACTGAAAACACCGGAATGGAATTGATCCGGTGAAAGATAGAGATGAAAGGCTACTTTTATATGAGTACACAGAATGAACTAAGTGATTAGCTGTGTATCGTTATCAGTGAGTCATAGACACAGAGGAGAACAAATGTATAACACCCTCTAGATGTTGTGTGATTGGCTGCTGGCATAAGGGAGAGTAGGTTCAGTCAGGACAAAGCAGGATATTCAAAAAGTTCCCAATCCATCACTTCTCTGTGTATATTGGTCCAAACATTGCAATCCTAAACAAGTAAGTCTATCAAATGGTCGGGCAGAAAACAGAAAGGTAATTAAAATAAGGATGAGGTAATAAGAAAGAAAGGACTGGTCCTTTTGAAAGAGAGAGAGAAATAAAACTCTCCAATCCAATGTCTTTCTGAATGCTTCACTGTCACCCTTTCTTATATATCACCTATGTTACTATTCTTTGGTTGGACAAAGGATGTTGGTTTTTAAATTGTTTGAAAACCCAAACTGGCATACTTATTGAGCACAAATGTTTTACTGCCCACAGATGTGTTTGCCACTACTTTCAGTGCTCATCAAATCCTCTTTGTGGTTTTAACCATATGATGTGTTCCTATTTTGAGAGCTTGATGAAAGTTCCAGTTAGCATGTTATTGAAGAAAGAAGTACTGATGTGAAAGAAAGACCAGCTGCAGTTTAATACCGAATGGAATATGCTCTCTAAGCTTTCAGAAACATTTCCTAATATTTTATCCATTCATGTTTTAAAGAAGAAAATCCTGCATTGAAAGGGAGGATTCACTGTACATCCAGAAATCTGTAAGAAACCATCTTCTTCTCACTTCTCATCATGCAGATGAATATATTACTATTCAAGAAATAGTAAAAGTAAAAATAAAAAACAATGACTGCATCATTTTTTAATCTCTTGTAGTCTATGTTCAGGTAGCAAGAAATTTAATTCCCCTTGGACCAGACTCTTGTGATCTTTTTTTCTTTCATCTAAGATTTATTTTAAATGCTAAGAGGTATTAAAATAGAAAAGCATGTATTTTTGCCCTGGTTTACACCCATCATCCTTACCATTACAACAAGACAAAAGCATTAAAGTAAAATTAATCATGTCAAAAGATTTTAGCAAAAACAAGTGAGACCATGCATAAAGCATCGCTTTGTCTAGTGTGAAGTCACGCTCTGATTAAAAACATATAATGAAAGTGAAAGTAATACATCATTGCCTTAGCAGTAGGGTTTTTTGGAAGTGCTATGCAAGTCTGAACACAAAAAAATCTTTATAGGTTATGGCTTTTGAAACTTACAATTATTACAGTTTAATTTTAACAAATGAAACATTGGGTATTTTAAAAAATTCAATCAATCTTAAATGTTACCGTTACAAGGAAAAAGTAAAGTGGTAGGCTAAAACAGGGGGATTCCTGGTAGGTTTTAGGATTGATAATTAAAATATAAGCAGCAGCACCAGCAGGCATGGGGATGTGATACTGAAAGAATCATCTTCAATGCCCCCTAAGTAGTTTACTCCATTTAAACGAGTATTGAGAGGGTATTAAGCGATGAAGCACCCAGCAGCAGGGCAATGCTTCTGCTGCTAATTGGGGCCACCGAACACCTGTCAGTTCAAGATGAACTAGTGCTACTGATAGCAGTAGTAGCCTGTTGCTGCTATAAGACACAGATAACACTTAATTACTTTAAAGTGTGTGTGTGCGTAAATCTGTAAAAAATCTAATGAGCCCATGAGCCATAACAGTCTTGCTTATAGAGGATGACATTAAAATCGGAAATGGGTGCATGTCTCCCCTCCTTCTCTGGTCCTATGAAAAAGGTGAGTTATTTTCCTGATACCTTCAGAATTACTCCCATTAGTCCTGATGCATTAGTTGCTTTGCGAAGCCAGGAACAGAGAAGAGGGCAGTATCCCTTGCCAACGGATCTAGTCATCTAGCGTGAACAAAGCAAAATTTTTATTTTGCAAAGCTCTCATACTGAACAGCTGTGATGCTCAACCTGCAACTCTTTTCATACCCCTGAGTATCATGGTTTTTGTGGAGTCTGTGGTTTCCAATGGATGATATTCTTGCTTTGCTTGTGTCTCACATAAGGCATCTCATGGAGCACTGAGCAAATGGACTGGTGCAAAAGCCACTCCGTCTCTGAGAGGTGAGGGTAACCACCACTCTCTAACAGGTTAACAGGCCCAGTTCAAGAATATCTGGGGCTCCTTCCTGAGTCATTTGATACAGTCTCCCAGTTGCAGGATTTCATTTCCTATCTTCTCTTCCCACCCTCACCTGCCCCATGCTCCGATGACACACCACTTGTAGGAGTGAAGGGAGAGATGGGGAGAATAGGTAATATGGACAAACCAGGATCCAAATTCCATGCTTATTTATACCAGTGTAAATCCAAAGTGACTCTAAGAAGTCAGTGGCATTTGTTAAGATTTACACTGGTGTAAATGAGCATGGAATTTGGCCTCTGGGGAGTGGATGAGGGATGTTAGGAAAACAGCTGATGGAGGTTTTCTGTTAAGGAAGAACATCCATTATATCTCAGCCATTGATGAGATAAAGCGGGAGAAATCCTGAATCTCCGTGGGGCTTATCATCACAGCACTCTGTCAGCATGATGCAGCTCATGCTCCACCCTATGGTTCACTGCAGAATGAGCAGTATATTTTTCACTTCAATTGATGGTGTCGTCATGACTTGGGGGTGCCCTGCGGCTCTGGGATGGGCAGCATTGTCTGAACTGGTCGTGCTGGTAAGACAGATACAAAAGAAGACGCTCTCCTCCCTCCCCAGCAGTCAGGAATTTAGGTAAAAATAGGAAAACTATTATTTTTTTCAGACACTATGCACTGAAAACCATACGGGAGAGAACCAGAGAAATATTCCATTTCTAAGAACCAAGATTGTGGGGTACGAATAAAAGAGATATTACAACAGAAAATAAAGATGGCACAGTGTACTGGAACTGCACTGCAATATTTGTCTCATGTTCTGCAACAAATATAGGTTGGCACTGTCTTGTGATAACTAAACACCACTACACATGCTGATGCAATGCCATGACTGCAATGCAATGTCAGGGTGTTGTGCTGTGATTACTTTCTGGTTCTCTCCAAATCCATTCATTTATGATATTCCTCTCCTGCTCTTCAAGTTTATGTACCACTGTTCTGTAGTGTTAGTTTATGTTTTATGGAGAGATTCAGAAGAAAATTCTACTCACCTTTCCTTGTTTCCCTTGCTTCCTGTGTTGCTTCGTGATGAACTAGGTAATGGTGATGGTGATGGGGGGGCGGGGTTATAGAATTGTAAACAGCTTAATGGCTATTTCAATCTTTCATAAAGGTTTTAAATTGTTACCTTTCATTATTTAGGGAGTATCTGTAATATGTTCTAAGAAGATGTCCCTGTTACATTTACATTTTCCACTGTGCAAATATTGATATTTTTTGTGTTCCCAATACGACATAAAGTGTGTCTTCATAGCACAGTTAGCTTGAGTTATAACTTGAGTGTTACCCCTAACTTGACACCTGTCCACACACACAAATCTCTACCTCAAGTTAAGTGGTGCTTTAAAGCTCAAGGTAGATCACTTGCTGAGGGTTTTGGGGGGCTGATGCTTGAGCTAGCAATGGAGTGGGGATGCAACAGCTGAGTTACAACTCATCAGTAGTAATCCAATCACTCTGTTAATCTGATCACTCTGTGCTGCTAACCAAATCACTCTGTGTAACTCCAGTTTTGTTTTACAGTCTGGTCGCTCTCACTCAAGCTAGGTTTCAAAAAGTACTATGCTAGTGTGCACTAGGGAACTTTGAATTCACACCAGCAGGGTCTACACAGACCAGTTATTGTGCATCACATTAGTGCGCACTGCTGCCCCATGTAGACAAGCCCTCAGATAACTGCTTGCTAGAGGGCAACAGAAAGAATATGCCCTCTAGCAAGCAGTTATCTGAGGGCTTTTATTTTGGTAAGCTGCACAAAAATATTCTTTAAAAACTTCTTGAAGTTCAGAATGATACTTTTAAAAAAAATGGGCACTAGTCAAAATTCATCCATTGCGTAACTCAAATTCAGTCATTTCAATTACATTGTGTGTGAACTGGGGCCAATTAATTTAGAATCTGAACAATGTTCTTTACCGGAATATACATATAATATTAGCATGGTTCAATTTTTCCCCAAACTAATGGATAGTATCCATTTAAATAATCAGCTGTCAAATTTCATTCCTATAAAAGTATATTTGCAAATATAAATAGATTCAGGACACTGACCAGGTCCTAGACCAGGGGTGGGCAAACTTTTTGACCCAAGGGCCACATTGGGGTTGCAAAAATGCATGGAGGGCCGGGTAGGGAAGGCTGTGCCTCCCCAAACAGCCTGGCCCCTGCCCCCTATCGCCCCCTCCCACTTCCCGCCCCCTGACTGCCCCCCTCAGAGCCTCCGACCCATCCAACCCCCCCTGCTCCCTGTCCCCTGACTGCCCCCGGGGCCCCTTATACAACCCCCGGCCCTGGCCCCGGCCCACTTGTCTGGTCACCACGCCGGCTGGAGCCAGACACACTGCTCGGCAGGAGCATGCAGCTCCACCGCCCAGAGCGCTGCCCATGCGGCGGCGTGGCTCTGCGGGGGTGGGGACAGTGGGGGAGGGGCCAGGGGCTAGCCTCCCCGGCTGGGAGCTCAGGGGCCGGGCAGGACGGTCCCGTGGGCCGGATGTGGCCCACAGGCTGTAGTTTGCCCACCTCTGTCCTAGACAGTGAGTATGGAATGAAATAGTATCAGTCATTCAGTTGTAGGCCAAGAACGTGAGTCTCCTACTCTACAGAGAGCTCTAGTTCACTTGTGCCTCACTGTGAGGTACTGTATTTTACAAAACAACATCAGAAAAATAGATTACTTCTGTCTTACAAAACACATTGTTTGTACTGACTATTATTATCCTACAGATTTTTCTTAAAAGTAAACTGTCATGATAAAAGGCAATATCATCATAGTTTTGATGGTTGACATGTCATTACTGACATGTCTACCAGAACAGAGTGATAAATGCAGACTTTTCTAGACTATAGTTCATATCTTCTCTTTAATATTGCTTTTCTTACACAACATCATCTACTACTAATTCAGAGTATTGGTACCTAGGGAGTCTTCTTGATGTAGTTCGTAGATTATGCCAGTTTAGTTTCACTGTGTAAACCAGCTTGAAGAAGCATTATTTCAAGCACTATATCTCATCTATCTTTACTTTTGCTTTGTCTTATGAACAAATACTATTTTGGCTTCATCCTATTAAAAGATTTTGTATAAAAGTATAGAATTTTGTAAAAGATGTTTCACTGTGAAAACTGGAAATCCATTAGGAAATCCAAGCTTTACTAGCTTTCCAGTTTAAGAAGTATGGCTTTGATTTATGGCTCAAAGTTGTTCATTTATTATTTTATCTATACTGCCTTGGTTAAAATTTAGTTTTATTGACCACTGCAGCCAGTCTAACCACAAGGGGGCAAATACACACACAGCCTGCTGCTTTCAAGAAACTGATTTGATTCCATGACCAAGTTAGATTGGGAATTGTAACCAATATAACAATAAGTTCCAAATCTCAATGTTTGAGGCAAAACACTTGCTGTAAAACACAATCACCCTTTAAGAAAAGAATGGGGTGAAAAATTCTATACATAAAGCCTCTAAGCACTATTTACTGTAGCTGATACATACCACTAATATGCTGTGAGCAACGGATGTAGAGGACAATGGGGAAAACTACCTTTAATGACTATGGACAAGACATAAATGCTGAAGAGGGAAACAAAAGTGCAAAACACAACAGAAAGTGTGTTCTAAAAGGCATGGTTAGCCAGAGAGCTGAATCTGAGAAATTGCCTCCAACTTCACATTATTTTTGAAAAATACTAGTTTATATGTGTTGCGGTATGAAAGCTTTGCAAGTTTACTTTTAAAACTTACTGGAATGATTTTAAGCCAGTTTAAATTAGGCTTATTCCATTACAAAATTAGCATCTTCTGCAATCTCAATTTATTGCTCCATTGTGAAACTGCTTGTGATACATAAACAAATCTCTGAAGGGAAACAAATCAATAAAATGTCTAATTTAATTAACCATGGTTTTAGATTCATCAAGACAACTCTACAAAAAATAAACCACTTACTTGTCAGTATTTTCCATGTCTTCTTTTCATCATCATAATACTGAACCAAATTGCTGGGTAGCCGGTCAGGTCCGGGAGGCAATCCTCCGACCAGTAACAGCATTTTCTTATTGGAGCGAATTCTTCACCCAAAACAAGAGAAAAGATGAATAATTACATTATTGTAGAGTATTTTTAGTGGCTACAAAATCATAACCATCAAAAGAATGTTCACTGCTTGCAGTTTTCTATTTCATTTTTTGTGTTTCTTTCCCCAATCATGTCTCAACAATTTTTTGAACCAAGCAGAAAAATGATCAGAAAAGCTGCATATCCCTCTACTCATGGAATAATAAGCTTCCTTTATGCAATTTGTTAGAGGTTCATTCTAGAACGACCTTTTTCTTATATTATCCCTTTAAATCATCACTCTTTACAGCTGAATACACATGAAATGCTCTGGAGTTGTACTAAGGTTAAGCATTAAAGTTGCATGTCAAAAATCGTATTAGTCAAAATCGTTATTATAAGCCATTCTACACTCAAAGAACCTTGAAAAAATTAAGGTTATGCAGAGAGTTTGTGAGCCAACTCTTTAATCACACACTGAACTTCCAGTACTATAGTTTAGTACAATTAGTAGCACCAGGCAAGCAGTTATGGGTTAAACGCTAACTTACAAGTACTTTTTTGTTTGTTTAATTTAGCCCAGACTCCTGCTTTCCCATTCCCCCGCACCCCTCCCATTTTCTTTGCTCTCCCCCTGTGCACCACTGGCTATAGCAACACCAATTGGTAAAAATGAGACTGTGATGTTGTTGTGAGCCTCCCCAGAGTGGAGCCCTGCCAATGCTTGCTACTGATCCAGCGGCATGAACCTGCTCGACTGTGCAAAGTCACTCTAATTCCCTCTCTCTGTTTTTCTACCTTCTCCCCCAGGGGGCAACCACTGAAAGGAGTGACTACCCACCCATCAAGAGCTGGCAATTCGCTGCTATTAAGCGTGACCGTGATTCCCAATCTGCTTGGCAGTTCTTAAGAATAGGACTGCAATGTCTCATATGCAGTAAACGCGGTTATCTGCACCCTGGCCTCCACCACTATACCTGATGAACATACATTTCTTTGCAACATTAATGGATTTAGCACAATTGTATGAGAAGAGAGGAAGGAAGTCCTAGACCCCCAGATGAGTCCTGATGCTTTAATAGTCACTTAACATATAATTGAATTTCTATCAGTCACCCTAAGCCTGAAAATGATAAATAAAGAACCCTGATAAAATAATTCATTATATATATGATGGTGATAAAGCATTTAAAAACACACCCATACGATTTATTGTCCATAAGGGACAGCATGTTTGCCATAATACACCCTTGCTATACACCACTGCTTTGTTGAGCAGAATAGTGTTATTGGCACTAATTTAGGTATTTTTAATGAACATTTCTTGCAAGGAAAGCCAGAGAACTCCATTAATCAAGCTCCATTATCACTAAATTGTGTACTCACATCAATAGGGGGAACTCTCTGCATAGAAACTTCATTATTAGTAATACACTCCAGTAGAGGGAGCCTTATCACTGATGTCCATAGACTGTTTTTTTAAAATACAGTTTATATTATTATTTGGCAAGACTGTGACGTCTGACAGATTAATTTACATGTATGTTCATACTATATCCCATTAAAAAATAGTGCAAAATAAACTCTAGCAAGTTTTGATTTTCTTTCAATATTGGTTGCCTTTAGATATGTGCTATCCCACCTGATTTTAATCAGAGGGAGAATGTACAATGGGAGATTCCATCCACATTAAGCTTAGGAATCAAACCTTTTGGATGACACTGTGAGATGTTGCTACACAGAGTACAATTATAGTTCTAGATATTTGGGAAATATGACAACATATCAGAAAGACAGACAGGGGATGCTATAACAGATAGCTTTATTTACTCTGAAATTAATTTAAGGCTTTTGTAAGTCATCAAATTGACAGCACAGGAAATGGAAACCCACAGAATTTATACAGCCTGGGCAGTGACAGAGCAAGGTTCTCCACTGTCGTACCAATGTGCTTGAACCCTGATTTGGAGGGAGTCATGCAGTGTTCCTGACAATTCAGTCTTTGGCCTAGGCACCAAAACTTCTATTTATTGTCAAATGATGGTTGTTACCAGTCTACTAGACTCCACATGTAAGTGAGATCAGAAATTGACTCACAGTCATTGCCAGAAGGGACCAGATTCAAACTATGACTTAGCTGTCAAATAAATGTTACCAATTCCCTGAGATGTTCAGTTCTTCCAAATAAAGACTTTTAATGAAACTATGGTAGATAGAAAATGTGCAACATAAGTGAATGCTAAACTCTTTTTTGTGACTGTACATGTAACTAGTGGCACAGCAAACTAGAGACATGTTAGTTATGCCTGATCATCCCTAATGATAGAGAATAAATAGTTTATTCTACCCTCTTGTGTTATATGTTATAGTTATATCACAATCAATTCTACTTGTATTATAAAAATTGGAATGCTCTTGTAAGATCTAGTTGATAAAGGAGCATATTTCAGTTTTCAACTTTCATCTAATAAACCCCTTTCTCCTCACAGCATCGTGAAAAACCGATGAACAAATAAGGCTTAATGGCTAAGGTGCAAAATGAAATGTCAGACTTAACTTTGAATTTCAAGACTTTGGCAGCATGCAATCCACCCTCAATTTTATTTAAACAAAATCCAATTTGTATATTTACAGTATCCTGAAGAGGGAGCGACACATCTATAAAAGAAATATTTATTTTTTAAATGTTTTAGTCAATGAGGTAAATAGGAATAGTTTTATAAAAGTTCATATGAATTCAATAGCCAGGATCTTTTTGAGGAAAAGCATCTGGATCTTCCAGATAATTACTATATTTTTTTTATCAAAAATATGCACTATTTAATTGATTTATGTTCAGAAACATTCCAATGTATTGGGTAAATACAAGTGACTATATTTCTTTATAAAGCATGTTTTATTGGGTTGGTAGACTAGATTCAAAGGTGCTTTTCTGATCTTTGGAGTAAATGCATCTATTCTAGGTTTTGAAATATGTATTTTTATTTACTAGCTCATACTATATACATGTTTGATATTATATCCAGTAATAGTATTACAGCAGAATGTTAACCTATACACACATATTAAAACATGATACATGTGAAAAATCTCACGGTTCATAGGTAGTAACCTATTTTCAAACATGAATGTAATTAAATAAAAACAGTATGATAAAAGCATAGTCTAAAGCTCATGTGATTTGCTAGCAGAACCCTAAGAGAGATATTTTCCCTATTACATTGCTACTTAGTTATTTTGGTAATGTGCAATTATCATCTGAAACACTTCAGATTACAACTGAAACACTTTCTTTTTATATTCTATATTTCATAGCATTGTATGTCACATGACATATTAATAGGATCATGATTCACATTCACACTAATATGGCTATTTATATTCCCTGATACTCAGTTAATACTAGTAGATCCCAACCTGGGGAGGTTGAAATGTTGTTGACTGTAGCAGGCATACTTGTGTGGTATTAAAAGCTGATATATGCGACTCTAAGTATCCTTTCCTGTAAACGTTTTTTTGATACCCAAGCTCCAAGGGGACTATTCTCCCCGATGCAGACACATACTCCTGTTAATTATTATTATTTTCCATGATAGCTGCTGCAATATGAAAATCTCAAAACACTTAATAAACCATAATTAAGCCTCAGAGAACCCCAAGCCATGTGGAATTTATTTTACCCATTTCAGGGTGTGTAAAGTGAAGCAAAGGTATTTTAAGGCCAACATTTTAAAACTTGGATGTCTCAAGTCAGGCACAAAAACCAATATATTTAAACACCTATATGAGTGGCCTGATTTTCAAAGATGCTGAATTCCCACAACTCCTACTGACTTCAAAGGAAGCTGCAAGTGCTCAGCATCTCTGAAAACCTGGCCACTTATTTAGAAGTCTAAGCTAACTTTACGTTCACAGGTTGAAAATTTTAGCCTAAAGGCATGCCTACACGGCATTCTTCTTTTGGCGGCGTGTTCAGTACACAAGTATAGCCATCCTAGCACAGGTATAACTGCAGTGGAGCCGGTGACACACAGCTTAGGTGAGTACAATGAAGACACCCCTGATGGGTGTGGATATAAGCCATACTTCCCAATCTACACTGCTAAAAATAGCAGTGTAGTGTCCTCCTGCCTCCTTGCTGCTGGAACCTTTCCGCTGTGCAGGAACAGACTTCACCAATAGGGAAAGGCTGTGGCAGGAGGAAGACAGGGAGAAAGACTCAGGCAGCTCCCTGCTACTGAGCCTTTCCCTGATGCAGGTAAAGACTCTGGCAGCAGTGAAATGCTTTGGCAGGGGGGGTTTCCCCAGTGCCTCCCCGCTGCCAGACCCTTTCCTTGCTGCAGTGAAAGATTTTGGCAGCAGAGAGCTACTGAAGCCTTTCCCTGATGCCTGGGTATTTCACTGACAAGTGTAGCTATCCACCGCACTGTGGACACTTCTTGCTTTTCACAACAGCATGAAGTTACACCTCTCCTACATGTTGCCCTGCCAGTCATGTGTAAAATAAATGTAGTCTAAGTGACTTGCTCATGGTTATGCAGTGAATCAGTGGTAGAGACAGGCACAGAATTCAGAAGTCCTGACACCCAGTCCCCATCCAAAGCAATTATTCAGTCCTGCCATCTCCATGTTAAAGTAAAACAATACCAGGGAAAATATCTTCCTTGCTGATTTATT
The DNA here is from genome assembly GCF_013100865.1 of Trachemys scripta elegans. NCBI lineage: Eukaryota > Metazoa > Chordata > Testudines > Emydidae > Trachemys > Trachemys scripta. The sequence goes on from NC_048299.1 coordinate 209,258,593, forward strand.
TGTTCTGATTAACCACCCCCTGTTGGGCTTTCCTCATCTCTGTAGCTACTGATGGCAGTTCAGAATTCTCTCTGTTGGGGAAGGAAGGAAAACCCCACCTATTCCAGGTCTGAAAGATTTCAAACTGAATAAGAAAACATCATATTAATTAATGTTTAAAGAATAGATTGGAATAAAATACAGAAATATCAATCTATTAACTTTTTACACATACTGTGTATGCTATTAAAAGTAATGAAGAAAACTGCATTTTTAGGGGGGATCCAGATTGGTGGTTATGTTAATCAAAGAACAGAAATTAGTAGATAAAAATGTGACCCCAGTTCAGTAAGCCATGATCAACTTTATGAACATGTTTAAATCCCACTGAAGTAAATTAAGTACTTTGCTGAATGGAGCCTATATAGGCCAACCTAGCACTGTTCAAAATAATAAGTAGTAAGAGTCCTAAGAAAATGATACTGGCAGAATGAGCTGGGTTAGTTACCAGTATAAACAAATAATTATTTTAAGGCTTGGATTTGACCTAAAAGTTAAAAATACATTTAAATATACAGCCTCATTCAGCCCTGGTGTTAGACCATTAGTTTAAATGAAATCACACCAGGGATTAGTTTGGCTCACAGTGCCCATGACAGTTCTTGGAAAACGTTTTTTCCCAAAAGATGCATCTGAATGGAACAGTGGCCAGTTCATAATGCCTAACAAAGGTCCGAACAGAGAATCAGATTGCTGCACTGCAAATCTCTTCTGCTGCTGTGGCCATCCTCTTGGCCCAAGTTGAGGGTATTGGTCTTGCAGAATTTGCAATAAATCCCTAAAGAACCACCTTGCCAAGTTCTATACAGCCTCTTTTAATGCAAGATGTGAGCCATCTGAAGATTGTTTACTTTGATGCTTTTTGTCTTCTGCAGTTTAGCTGGAAAGACAAAATAAGTTCTGAGGCTTCATCAATCTTTTTTTACTCTTTATGGGCACTTGGAGAACTCTTTTCACAGCACGTTTACATCACAGCTTTCCTTTTTCATGCTCTGGTTTAGGGCTGAAATTTGGGAAGATAGTCTCTTGTGGCTGGTAAATTGACATTGGACATAAGTGGCAGGGATGTTTTAAGAACTATCTTAATGCTGTGGGAGTGCAATATAAGGTCTTCTAAGGCTAATGTATCCAGTGCTGACCCTCTCATTTCACAGGTAACCATGAGCAGAAACATTCATTTAACAGACAGAAGATACCAGGATATAGAGGTTCAAATGTGGGCTTACGGACAGCTTGGAACACCAAATTTAAGTTTCGGTTTGGACACAAATTTTTGGATAGGTTTTATTAGATTCAGACACCAGTTGGGGATGTATACGTATCTGGGATCGTTTATCTGACCCTAATATAACTGAGAGACAAGGTGGGCGAGGTAATATCTTTTATTCAACCAACTTCTGTTGGTACGATAGACAAGCTTTGGAGCTACACAGAGCTCTTCTTCACCTGGCAGAACAAGGGTCTAAACTTTTAGAGTACTCAAAGTGTGCCCCAAGGACATGCCCTTCTGTAGAAAGTCTGGGATGTGGGGAATATTTTTTTCTTAGGGTCACAGTTCTTGTCTCAATGCCAATATATGAATTTTAGCCAAATCCTGGAGTGTGCTCTATAGGTTCCCTACATAACAATATCCTAGAAATGATTTGGTTAGAACAACTTTTTTCCCCAACATATTCCTTTCCTTAGGAGGAGGCACCTGTGAGGAACTGAATGAGAGTTTTCTCATTCAGTTTGATGCCATGAAGATGGTATATACTCTTTCTGTTTTTATTATCTGTATAGGCCTGCTTAGCAGAGTACCCAGAGACAATGTGTATATTGTAGTAGAATTAATAGCTACATCTGTCTAAGCCTTCATTTGGTGACTCCAGGAAATAACTTTTTTCCCCATTCATTTTCTAGGGAGAGGAAGGGATGATTGGGGATTGACCTGCAGACTATTTGAGGGGTTGGGGATCTGGGACAGGAAATGGTGTATGATGTTGGGTAGAGGTTGGGGGAAGTTAACAAGTTGGGGGAGTGACCTGTTGTGGGGATTGATGTCTGTTTGTGATCTTCTTGATCTATTGAAATGTTTTAATTTTTGTCCAGCACACAGATCACTGGATAAGTACTTCATAAATAAATAAGAAATAAGATACTCATTCCTAGAACATTTTTTTTAATCTCTGTCTTGTGATTGACCTTGGAAGCAGAAGTCTAACTTGAGGCTGACTGTATCAATGAGAAATATGATTGAAGATTTCATGATTAAAGCACTACTGTGACGGTTGATGAGGTTGCCTGCTAACCACTATACTTTTTTTATGTTTGTTTCCTTTTATGTACATTTCCTATATGATTGTCAAGGGAATTTCCACCCACGCTATTAAGACTAATGATTCCTGAGGTGACCCAGAGTTCTGAGTACCTTTCAGACTTTTTTACTTGGTTTCATGTTGTTACTAACATGTGATGGTTTCTGAGTTTATTCTGAAAAGTTAAGATAGCAGGCTTCTCTGTTCTTAGTTCCAGGACACTCAGATTGAATATCTTCTTATTTGGTGGTTAGATCCCTGTGTTGTTATATGGATTAAGTATGGGCTGCTATCCTTGAAGGTTGTCCTCCATTATTACTGTTTCTCTCAGAGGAACACCTAATAATGTCCTTTTCATCACTGTCTCCTTACATTACTAGCTTATTTATTCATACTGACTAGAGATTGGTACCAGTTCTTCATAAAGAATCTCTGCAGCTATCGCATATGGAATCCTGCCATGGTTGTTATATCAATACATGAAACCACTGTTCCTTGTAGCTTGAGTGAGACGCTAATATGTGCTTTCTTTGCCCATGTTCCATTGTGATTAGTCAGCCAAACTTATCTTCTTCAATCTTTCCTCTGTCAAAGGTATTTCTCATCTTGTGTCACTGACTATGTTGAAACCAGTTTTTTTGTGTGGAAATTTATGAATCCATGTTTCTGTATTTCTGTTGCTGCAGAGTTAGTTGCTTCCTATACTTGCTCCTATACTCCTATGATTATATCGACACTGGAAAGTCATCCAAGCACAGGTATTTGTAAATTCACTGAGACCTGAGCTTTGCAAACATGTCTACTAACAACTCAATGAATCCCTGAGGCATTCAATGTGATCTCAATGGAATGAACTTATACTCACAATGTTTAGCTTCCTAAGTGAGTAATAGAAACCTTCCATGCCAGTTTTATTGGCATGTAGACCTTTGAAAGATCTATGAATGTTATTAAGTTTCCTGATGATATGGGCCTTTGCTTGATTACAATGTTGGAAGTCTGTGTCAGGGTCTCCACAGCTGAACCCAGACCCAGCGCATTACCTTCAGACACATCCTTAAACCCTGTAGCAGGGGAGGGTCCCTGGCTGCTTAATAGTGTTCCATGCCTGCAGCTATGTTTCCGGTCCTGCTCCCTACTCTCAGCTCCTTCCCTGCTCCTGCCTCTTGTGCTGTATTCCTAGATTCACCCCTGGTTTTCTCCCTATAGCTCAGAGTTCCAGATTTCTGCTCCTGCCCCTGCTAATAATCTGGTTCTGACGCTTGACTTCTGATTCCTGGCTCTTGACAATGCTTCACTACCTGGACTTGGTATCTCGGCTCCTGATTTGGGCTCTTGCCACTAGGCCTGGTCACTCCACTAGGCCACCCTCCTGCCCTGACCAGTAGGTAAGATTGACTACAGCCTGGTCCATAACAGTATGTGGCTGTATGGCGTACTCTACCTCAATTTATTCTTTCCTGCTATCTGTGGTTCCTTTTCATTAGGAAGCTGGGCTTAGGAAATGAGAATTGCTGCTGTTATCTGAGTAGAAGTGATCTTGGCTTGATTTGTCTCCTCCATTGCCTCTGTTCCTAAACATGTTTCTTTTGTATCCTGAGTTCTTTCTAAAATTTCTCCCTGAGTCCCACAGGAGCTCTAAAAGGGCTGTCTGTTCCTTTAAGGTTGGTTATCTTCTTTTCCTCTTGGGTTTCTGAAGGAAAGACATTTTATTTATTTATTTATTTATTTTTGTCTGCTGCATCAGCTTCTACTTTTTCCAGCTTCTCCCTGAACAGTCTGCTTCTTTCAAACTTGGCAGGTGATAATAGTTCTTCAAAGTTGGCTGTCTGCCTTCGAAGGACACAGCAAGAGATATCTACTAGCAACAATACTGGGTGCCATGGTCCTTAAGGGAAGTTTCAGGAGCCAGTGATTATCTCAGCTATGAAAAATGATGCCAAGAAGTATTTTGGGTGATAGATTTTAACTTCCAGTCCTTTGAAACTTCTATATATTTTATTTTGTTACACTAAGCAGGAGCTGGATTGCAAAGCCAGTGGTGAATAGAGCTAGATGGGAAATGGTTTATCAGATAGATTTCAAAATTGTTCCCACCCTGAATATGGACAAAAAGTCAAACTCAAAATTTTTTAGTGAACCATAAATAATAATACAAAAAATCAGTTCAGGACAATTGAAACATTTCATTTTGATCATTTTGAAATCTTTGTTTAGAGACTATCAAAACATTTTATTTTGATTTTAAGTGGAGTGGAGTGGATTTCTGAGTAGAGAAATTAATTGAAACTAACCCATTCCTGCAAAAAGTTTTGGTTTCAACAAATTAGCATTTTCCAGAGAAAAAAATATTTTGCTGAAAAATTCCCAATCACCTCTACAGTGGACTCCAGCCCAAAATTTCTCCTAAGGGGCCCCACTAACTTCAAATATGTTTCTTCTTTTGAGAAGACATCTTGTTGTGCAATAATAATCATGGCCTTTGTCAGGGATGAAGCTGCATTCACTTTTTGGGATAGAGAGAGACTTTGCTGCATTTTCTAAGACTTACCTGAACTATCAAATAGTGATATTATTTTTACTGGGATTTTCTCTCAATGTGTGTTTAACAGAACTCAGATCCCTTTCTTGGGAAAAAACATTAGCTGTTGATTTTATTTTCTGTCTTCAGCTTTTCCTCACAAATATCCAGGTTGGTTATCACTCTTTTGAATACAGAGTTGAATGATTCTACTGAGGCAGACCTTTCATTTACAATAGCCAGCAATTTCAGATTCAGAATTTCAGAGTTCTCCTTCCTCCACTGAGGAACTTTTCTGCCTTCAAGATCCATGTGCAGAAGGAAACATGTGCATGAGGCTATCCTCCTTCAGCCATCCTTACCTCTGCCCTCCAGGGGATCGGGATGCATGCTGGGGAAAGGGCACCAGAAGAATGGATTGGGGGCTGGGAGGGGAAAATCCCACTCAGAACACTAGTATGGCTGGGGAACATGCACATCCTCCTCCCTCTGGCTCCATAGTACTAACATGTAAAAGATAATACAGCCCGCCTCTGCTTGTTCCATGAAGCCTCTCACTGATGGGTCACCTCCTTTAGATGAATTTCTGGGGCAACTGCAATTAGAGCAGTGTTCTCAAGGAGTGGGCCACTGTGGGGAGAAGGCCTCATTGAATGACTCAGGTTGAGCTCCTAAGAATCCTCAAAGTTTGTGACTGGGCCCCACAGCAGGTTTCATGTGGTAGAGGGTGAAGGCACATCCAGCCCCTTCCAAACTGAATGACTGAGGAGTAACCCTGTGAAGAGATTTCCACCCTCATTAGCTCCCTCCCAGGGAGATATCTTATTTTTCTGCTAAAATAATGGGATCAGAGGATCTGGTTAAAAACTCTCTTTAGCAGAGGACTTGATCGGAGATTCAGAAAAGTGCTTTTTTAAAATAAATAGCCTATACTTCGTTGATGGTCCCCACACTAGAGACCATCAAAACAGTCCTTGGGATGCTGTAGGAGATGATGTGTTTCTCCTTGCTCACACTACAGTTGGGCCTAGAAACTGGATAGCACTTAACCCCTCTGTAGTTGTGAAGCATTTCATCATCTCATCTGTCTAATAAGGATCCCGCTGAAGAATTGTCCTGACCTACTGTTTAAGCAGCAGTCTCGCTGGAGTCTCAGTATCCCCTTCCACAATGGTCAGATCTTTAATCCTCCCTCTCTGTCTTGGATATATTAACATATCTATGCTTACACTTGGATGCACAAATAGATGCCCATACGGCAACTGAAACTAATTAGGATTAAACTGACTACAGTTCTTTGGTTCATTTCCCTGCAGCCTCCAATGTCAGTCGCTATTCGGCAGCTCAGTTGAGAGAGTCCTGTTGTAGGTACAATTTACAGATGTTAATTCAGGCACATAAGGCCTGATCCAAAGCCTACTGAAGTCAATGGAAAGCCATGATCCAATTCCACTAAAATCAATGTGAATCTTTCCACTGATTTCAATGGCAGAAGATTGGGCCCTGTATTACCAGACCTATGGATATTTGTATAGAGGTTATTACAGCAACCTATGTACTATCCTCTTTATCATACGGTACAAACACACATATACACATATTTCCATAAAAAAGAGTTGGCCTGATTCTGCTCTCACTTATGCCAGAGTAAAGCCCTGATTCAGTAAGAAAAGCCAATGGTGAAATTCCCATTGACTTCAGTGGATCCAAAATTTCTCCCATGTGACTAACTTTAAGCATGTGAGTGATCCCACTGGGCATGTACTTAAGGACCTACCTGAACCAGGGTCTATATCAGGAGCAAAGAAGTCAAAGAAGTGACCCGTGCAAAATTAGTAAAAGGCACACCAAAATAAAGTTAAGTATGTGCTTAAGTGCTCTGCTGAATCAGAGCCCAATTATTCAGCACCTTGAAGGATCAAGCCTCTAGCATACCACAGTGTTTAATGGGAATATTACTCTTAAATTTTCTTAAAAATTACAGTTTAGTTGTAGTCTGAAAGGTAACTTTGCAAAAAAAGTCATTATGGGGTTCCATCTTTATTGTCTCTGTGGCTTCCAGAAAGAATCTGCTTGGTTTATAGGTGGAAATCTATTTTCTTTTACTAACTGAGACTCCTGAAAATCCAACATGAAAGTCAAACTGGACTCCTTCTAGTTCATGCATTAGCAACAATACAGCTTTTGCATTTGGAACTCAGTAAATAATTTTGTTCCTTCTGCATGAGCCAGAATAAAATCCAGTTCCCTCTCCCATAGCTATATTGGCTCTGCAGTGCTGAAAAGAGTGAAAACTTATTTTAGGCAGTATAGTAAATAGATATGACTCAGAATACATTCAAGGGACATCTCTGTTAAGTAAGATGGTACCATTTTTATGTAGTTACTTTTAAAAGCAAAACAACCATATGTTAAGCTTTCTGATATTTACTTTTCCTACTTGGTGAGAATTTAAGAAATGTGAGTAGGTCAAATCCCAAAGTAGTTGTGTGCTATAATTCTCAAGTAGTACATTAGAGACAAAGGTGTTGTTTTAAGTAAGGAAGAAAGTTATCAGGTGAATTTTTAGTGTGTGTGTGTGATCTTCCCAATTTCTTCTATGCTTACCAAGCAGATGTCTATGTCACTGTGCTGTTTACTTCTCAGTGATTAAAAACTTTAGTGTACATAGGGAGTAAAGTACATAGTTCTTAAAGACCCATGAATCCTTTTTGAATAACCTTTTATCATTTTTTTGAAGTTCTAATCTATTAAGGTTATTATTGCTCCCAGGAAACCAATAGTGAACTTTGACAATCCTACAAATATTTCTTTTCATCCATTTATTTTACTGTTCAGTAATTTTTAGATATTACTTTTCAAATTCATAATTCTAGAAAATGTTGCCATATTTTTTTTCTTAAAAATAACATTTTTACTGAAAGTTAAGACTATCAGAGATCATAGTTTTAGCAAATAATACATAGCAGACAGCAAAAGCTTGTCTGGATAGGTGTATAAGTTTGTCTTTGTTTATTTCTTTCATTTCACTAGGTAAAACAGTACTTCTTACTCAATAGACCAGTGCTTTGTATGTATTCTGAGTCATATTTAGTCAGTAAAGTAAGTAGATACGTTTTCACTCTTGTCAGAACTTCAGTGTAGCTAAGAGAGAGGGATCTGAATTTTTAAAGGCATGTGCGGATTAGTACAATCTGATGGAACAATGAGGTGATTTTAAGATCATCAAAACACAACAATGGATCTTGAATTAATATTATCAATTCTGTGCTCTGCAATCCAGTCCCAAATATGAAAATACACAAAATGCATTCTGTATCCTAGTTTGTTTTGGTACTTCAATATTTTAACACTTCATGGAAGGTTGTATGTATGTTTGTAAAATTAGATTTAAAATGTTTTAGACCTACCACTTGTGATGCTCAAAACAAAACAGAAGCTAGTTACAACACTGTTTCTAAACATATGTTAAAGTTGAGAAGGTGACAGCGTGTTATTCACCTTTTAAAGTTAATAAAAGGATGTCTGGAATATTATCAACAATACCCAGATCTATTCCAAATAAAAAATATGATTTTCATAGTCTCTCTTAGCCAATTAAACTGCCATTTAGGAGCCAATTTAAGTCTGTTAAGTACAATCCTTTATGTACTTTCCTGCTTAAAGGAAAAGACCACTTCCAGCAGCAGGAGTATCAGATTCTTACAGCATCCATGACACTTGTAAGCATTCAGTGGTCAGAACACCACTACATATCCTTCAAATGATATGGACCAGTGAAGCTGGAAGGTATCTTCACTGAACCAAACAGCCTGGTATCTCAGCAATCCACCAGGACATGAGCCCCAGCATGCCCCAGGGTGGTGTGCAGAATCTAGACTGAAACAGGTAGTGGATTTTGCATTTTGAAAGTCAACTGTTCTGAATGTTGAAATCTAAGGATATTTACCAGAAATACTTTTTGCTGCAAATGTTTGTATTCATTTTTGATTCCAGTATCTAGCAATAGGAATTATTTAGATACTTTGGTGATGGGTGTAAACAAAATCCTAAAACAGACAAACAGAGATAATAAAGGAAGGCACTTATAGTATTTCTAAAGCTAAATCATCTGGGTACATATTAAAATTAGAGTTTCAAAAAATATTCTGCATTAACAGTAAAATATCATGTAATTTAAAATATTAATATTATACCACTCTCTCCTATTAATACCAGGTATTAATAATAGCCCACTTAATATCAGTAATAGTTATAATGCAGAGCAAAATCTTCTAAACATGCACTGATTTTTGTAATACTGTGTCTCCATGTTTGCTTTATATCATTCCATTTTTTGAACAAAATGAAGTACATGCCTATTGTAAGAGAAGAAAAATTAAACCCTTCAAATATCCTTTTAATTTAGTTTCCATTTACTAACTACTCATTAAACTATATGGTATGCTTTCACCTCCTGACACTAACCTCACATTGTCAATCTTCTACATCACGATTCATTACCTCATTAATACGAAAATAACTGAGATGTCATAGATATAAACATTATGAAGTCACAAGTTTTGATGCATAATATGTAATTTATCTGAACGTCAATAATATCAGAACAAGTATGACTACAATTCTTTTTACAAAAATCAATTAATGGGATTTAAGTATATGTATTATAGTTTAAAATGTATTGTATTGAAGATGCATCCTCTTTTTTAAAGAGAGAAAATTGCAGGGAAATGGCCTATAATAATTACAAGAACTTCTCAAGTCATGAATCTTTACATGCACGGTCAAATCTAACACTTACACTTTAATGCTATGGATTAGGCATCATATCTTATGGAGTTGTGCTGATTACCACAATAGGAAGATGGGAAGCTGACAAGATACTAACTCCTAATGCAAACAGCCCAGGGAGCTCATAATAGGATTTAAAACTGATGCTAGTAAACCATGCCTGTTTCCCATACAGTCTTCTTCCCACATTATATTTTAAGAGGCAGCAACTAAATTGTAATCCTGTTTGCAATACACACCTCTAAAAACAGTTTTGTAAATGGATAGCTACGCATATACCAAACTATACGGGGCTGTAGTATCTGGAAAACAGCATAGTATCTTTTCCCCTTTGCTGTATTTCCAACCACCCAGCACTGACATGGTGTGCAGTGGGAAATTACCCCTCCCTCTCTACCCTAGTCAGTTTCCCGTTAAAGGTGTCGTAGCTTCATAAATTAATGGAGAGATTTTAAAAGACAGAAGCTTTTGCTCTCAGATATTAGACAGATCAGCATCAACTTCGGCATCAGCAACTTCTCTGATCACTGAGAAAAGGGGAGGGAACAAAAAAAGTTTGTTTGGCAGGGCTGGGGGGAAAGGGTAGCACTGCAATCCTTCATTTCCATCTTTGTCTGATTTGTACTGAACAAGATGACACTGAAGAGATATGAAACTTTATTATCAAAAGTCCTTTCCCGGAGACGAAGGTAGGTTAAAATATTACAAAGAGGTACAGTTAGCTAGGGCTATAGCAAAACCTTCTAGAAACGTTAGTTGCACAGCACAATCATTCCATATCAAACTGACCGCACAGATCATAGCTAATGGATCAACAACACTACCCACGTTTTTGCTCCTTTAGGGTATAATACACTTGGTATTTCTCTGATGCGACTGTGCGTTTTATATCTGATACCTGTGGCTGTGTCTGCCCCCCGCCCCCAGCTCAGTGTGTGGGTGGGCGAGAGGGGGCTCCCTCCTCCCCTCTGCACGCTCCTCACCCCAGCTCTCTTCCTTTGTTGGATCTTTTCACTGAACTCAACTTTTACCCCTCCAGCCATTTATTGAAAATCACTAAGTTTGTGACTGAGTCACCCCCACCCCTCCCACTTGCCAGCCACTGTCCTCCATTCAGCTTCCCCCTTACCTGCTGGCCAGGCTCTGCCTGCAGTGCTGCCTGAAGGGCATCAGGTGGTAGTTCATGGCGTCCAGCAGCAGCTTCTGGCAGACGGGGTCGGTGCGCATGAAATCCACCGACTGGACCCGCTCCACCAGCTCCGGGGCCGGAATGAGGGCGAAGCGGAGGCGCTTCATGAGGTCCGGGGCGTATTGCATGCGGGTCTCCCGGTCGTGCTCCAGCCAGAGCACGGACATTTGGAAGAGCGCCAGCTCCGATTCCACAGGGGGAGGCAGCGAGTCGAGCAGGGCGCGCATCTCCTCGAAGTTGAGCAGCAGCACGTCCTCCACCAGGTACTTGTTGGCCAGCTTCTTGGTCTCCTCCAGGCCGTGCAGGGCGGCGATCTTGCACACCTGCTTGTAGTTCTGCACGGAGATCTGGTCGTTGAGGAACTGCACGCACAGCTTGGTGACCTGCGGGATGTGCAGGATCTTGCTGACCGACAGCACCTCCTCCACCGTGTCCAGGGACAGGGTCACGTTGGCCGTGTACAGGTACTCCAGCACCAGGCGCAGCCCGATGGACGAGCAGCCTTGCAACACCAGGTTGTTGATGGCTCTGGGGCTGGCCAGCAGCTTGTCCTCTGGGGAGGAAGAAGGGGTGCCGGGCTCCTCCTGCTGCTGCTCCTTGGGGGGCCCCCCCAGGCCCAGTCCGTCCTGGGCGCCCGGCCCCAGAGCCAGGGGTTGGGGGTTGCCGCCACCGCCGCTGCTGGAGAAGAGGGATCGGAAGTACTGGGAACAGGAGGCCAGCACGGCCTTGTGGCAGTGGAACTGCTGGCCCTGGGCCGTCAGGGTCACGTCGCAGAAGAGCTGCTTCCTCCACAGCAGGTTGAGGCCATGCAGCAGGTTGTCGCTGTGGCTGGGGTCGAAGGTGGAGGTCCTGTCCCCGGATCTGGACATGGCGAGCAGCCTCAACGCACCTGCCTTTAAACCCTCCTCCAACCTGGGCAAAGGGGGCAGGGGGAGGGAAGGGGACAACAATAAACACAGAGCTTTACAGCAGGCCTGGAGCACTCATCATTGCTAGATGTGCATGTTTGCAACGAAAGAGTCTCTCCACTCAGCCGCCCCCTTCCCAGAGCAACGGCCCTAAAGCCATGCACAGCAGCAGCAAGCTGGCGCCGGGTGCACCTGGGGGCTGGAGGCTGCACAAGCTCCTGGGGCCAGTGCCTGGCGCGGGGGCTTTGTCCTCCATGCACAGGGCTTGTGTAACGAGGGAGCAGAAGGAAGCAGAGGGGCAGGGAGAAGCGCGGCTTGGAACCCCCCCCCCCCAGTTTGCAAATCGGGCTTGTTTCCAGGGGAGGAGCGAGGAGTTGGGGGCTGGTTTCAAATGTGAAAACTCTGCGATGCCCCGAGAAACTAGCGATACCCTGAGAAAAAACACAACCTCCCCCTCCCCCCCGTCAGCCCAGCCTCGGCGGCTCCCTGCCCAGCCTGTTGCTCTCCCTCCCCTCTGCTGCTCGCGGCTCTACAGCGCCGGGCTCCGCTTGGCCCCGCTGCAGCCCGCGCGCGTTTGTGTGGCCCCCCGGGGGAGGGGGGCGCCGCGCGCTGCCCCGCGCTCCCGCCGCTCCACTTGCGCGCTTGGCAGGAGTTGGCAGCCTGGCGCTGGGCAGGCGGAGGAGGAAGCCCCCGGGATTGGGGGGGGGGGGGGGGAAACCGGGGCTTGTCCTGCCCTCTGGTTTCTTCGGCTCTGGGCAGGAGGCGCCGCCGCTTTTAACTCCGCGAACTGTGGGAAGTTCGAGTTGGGGGGAGCCCGGGGGGAGCCGCTGGCATCTGCCCTGCTGCCTCCCGCCACTCCCGGAGACCCCCCGCCGCGCCGGGAGGCGCCGCCTGGGGCCGGGGCTCCAGGCGCCGCGTGGGACCCTATACGGCACCTTCGCGGGTTGGAAAGAAGGGGACCGGGGCTGGCCACATCCCGCCTCCGAGAGAGCTGAGCCCGCCACTGCTCTTCCCCCTCCTCGGCGGGACCCTCCCGGGCCCGGCTCCTTCCATTGCACCGCGGCCGCTCACTCCTCACGAGCACTTGCTTTCCTTCTATTTTCCTTATTTACTGGGGGGGGGGGGCGAGGAGGTCTCCCGCGCCACTTTCCCTGCCCCGCTCCGGCTGAACCCCACCACCCCCCACTTTGCCTTTCCAGCATGGGTTTAAGAAATCTCCACGAGCCTCTCCCTTTAAGTGGACCCGGTCAATTCTCCCCCGCCCCCCCACCACACACACACACTCTCCTCCTCCTCCTTCTCCCTCCCCTTCTTTCTTCCTCGTTTGCCCATTTCTTGCAATTGGAGTTTATTCTCCAAAGGCGTTTGTTACACACCTCTCCCCCCCTCCCCGCCAGCACACACACAAATACACCCCGCTCCTCCCCAACAACAAACAAACCAGAAGACACAAGAAAATACACACAGACGGCTAGACACAAGGCCAGAAACTTACCTGCTCCACAACCAGCGGCCAAAGTAAAGGTTCACTTAAGCTCCCCCCCAAAAAAAATCAATTGTCCTTCCTTTTTAAAGGTTTGATCGCTCCTTCCAAAAAAAAAACCAACCTTCTGGTTCCCAACTCGGAGCAGTCACTCTTTACAATTTATTTTGTCGTACATCATTTGATCACCATGAATTAGCAACAGCAAGAAAATGTAGGAGAGGGAGAAGGAGAGAGAGAGAGAAAGAGAGAGAGAGAGCGCAGAGCTTTCTGCAAGAGAAGAAGAAGAAAAAATGTACGTGTGACAAATTATGCTACCAAGAAACAACACATCATTATCCTTGGGCCTGGGGCTCAGTGAGTCGTAACGAGAGTAATAGGAAATCCACGGTTGGGGAGAGAAACGGTCGTGCATGGCCAGTGGAGAGAGACCATACAGGGGGATGGATGCTGGAGAGACTCGCAAAATTATGGCTCAAGGCTATTGTAAAAATTGTCGAGCGTAAATGACTGCGATTTCAAACATCTTTGGAAGAAAGAAGGGGAAAAAGCTAGCCCCCCCCCCCTGCCCCCCTCCCTCTCTCCCTCTCTCTCTATAAAGAACCGTCAAGTTTTAGTGCGCATTGCTAATTAGTCAATTTCTCTCTGCCTTCACAGGCTGGCGACTTTGCTGCTGAGCTGAAACTGCTAATTTCTGTGACCAGCTTTTTTCTTAGCTGTGATCTGGATGAATGAGTAGCTGTCTCACAGAGATGACAAAAATAAACTCTAATCCCCCCCAAAATTTCCACTACATCTTTCTCATGCATAGATTTATGATCTTCAAGCGCCCTGTGCAATATGCAAACTTTTTGTGTGTGTGTCTGTGTATATACTGTTCTATTCAGGTTGCACTATATTTGTATTCTGCCTTCCCCCTGGATGGGAGGAAATAACGTCTGATCTTAATACACAATATATTGTCACTTCTTTTCTCCCCCAACGTTGCATTTATGTTATTGGTTTGACAGGTTACATCGTCCGTCCTTGCATGTGTGATGGGGCTGGGGGTGAGGTAGATAGGAGACGAGGAAAGTGAGGCTAGTGAATGGTATTAGTGGTAAATCGTTCCCTTTTACATTTGTTCCCCTGCACTATTCAAGATTTATGATCTTGTTTGAAGGCATATTTTCTCTATCGTTTTGTGTGGTTAGACAACCGTCTCTGAACTTCACTGTCAGCTCTTCAACAGATAAGGGTTCAGAAGTCACATTTTTTTTATTGGAAGATTAGCATATTGTCAGATTTGTCTTTCGGTTTGGAGACTTTGCAATGCAGAAACCTGAATCAAATGGCAGGAAAGCAGCTGCTATTTCACAAACATAACCTTTCAACTTTCTGCCAGATCTGATGCCTTAGGAACGTGCACAGCTCATGGTTTTTTGACTCCTTTGTAGAATTAACAATCGGAGGGAGTTCTCTTTTAGGCATTTTGGCTTTTTTCTTACACCAAGGGGCATTTTGGTAGAGGACATGTTCTTCACACTTTATCTCATGATATACTGCACCCTCACATTTATAGCTCTGTTCTTCTGTTGTCAAGTCTCCATTCAAGAGGTGTGTGCATGCAGGAAGGTATGTCCTTGAATGAAATGTACATGAAAGGAGACTGAAGAGCACTTACAGAAAGTTTTAGCTGGTGTGAAATCCATAAGCACCACTCTTTCCAGCTAATAACAGGACTCTTCTCATTAAAATAAACACTAATGGTGTTTCCTTGAAAGGCAGCCCTCATTGTCTTTCTCCTTAACTTGCAAAAAGATACCAAGCTGGAAGTCAGATTTCTCAGGATGTGGACAGTCTCATCTTGAAATGCTGGAGCTGAAAGAAGCTGAACTGTAACTTCCAGGACAGTTCTCACTTTAACTTGCTTTTTTGGTGACCCAAAATAAAAATCTACTGTGCCATATCTTTTCATTTTTTTCCTATCTAAAAGCTCCCTCGTTTTAGAGCAAGAATCTCCTTCCTCCTTCGTACAGTGCTGCCTTCCCTGGATGTAAAGTGTCACTAAATTGTGTTAGATGGGAAGAGCAATTTTTATATCATCTTTATGCTGTTAAACTTTGCTATATTACTGCTGTAATGGCAGTAAATAATCCCAGTAGGTTTTTGTATAGTTCTTCATTAAATGATGTGTCACATACTCTTACACGCTATACGTTGCAAAAAGATGTCTTTGAAGGTTTTGACTGACCCAGCCAACATCTTACAGATTTCTAGCACTAACACATTGAAATGCTTTGCTCAGTGGAAAACACCATGGTTTGTTGTTTTGTTTTTCACTTTGCTACCCAAACCAATATCAAAATGAAGCTTAATCTTATTTCCATAAATGAGCTTTGGCCATTTACGCATTATAAATGTGTAACCTTCTCTCATGCTGTCTGAAGTGGCTCACAAATTGGTTGGATGTTCTGTAATTAGATATCACCAACCCAGTAACAAATGTGAACTCTTAAACCACTATAACAGTCTTAAACCCCACTATAACAGAATGGAGTCACAGATAGTCCCCTTGGGTATTCCTGTCTATCTTGCTACCCAGGCAAGATAGACTATGTGATAGATGGTCACTTTACACCAAAAATCACAACAATATTCAGGTTACTTCCAGTCCCAAAGGACGGGTCACTTACCTGAGGCCATTTGTACTCAGATTTCAAACCAAAGACAATGTCTGTAGCCAGTCCTGTAATAAACTAACTAAAGATTGATTAACTAGGAAAAAGAAATGAGAGTTTTTTGCAAGGTTAAAACAGGAAACATATACATACAAATGTAGATTTAGATTTAAAAAGGTAATATAATCATCTGTAATAAGCAGCTTTGTATATCCTTTAGGATACACAACATGGGGATCTCTTGCTTATGTTTAGGAATCTTTGCCCCAGTTTCTCCTTGTCAAGAATTTTTATTCCCTTCACCACAGAATCCAAACTGATGGGATGAGTTCATGCGCAGGCCTCTTCTTCCTGGAGAGAGTGAGGAATGCAGTCAACAAGGTTTCTGTCTTTTGATGCAATACAATGCCTCATTTGCCTTCAGTGGTCCAGCTTGTATGCAGGACAAGCACTTTCCCTTAATTAATGCTTCTTTTCCTGTTTGGTGAGTTACACAATTAAAGAGGTTTACAATGCAAACACTCAATATAACTTTATACCATGCAATGCAGCTATTGTAAGTAGAATTAATACATGAAGCATCCTACTAGATTTCCATAAAATCTAAACACTGAACATATTCTTAGAACACGAATATCTATTTTTAACTATACTAGCCCACAGAAAATTCAGACAGATTTCCAGCTATGCATTTGTCAGTGTTCAGTGAACCCATGGCATGAACTGGCACCTGGTCTGCCAGCGTCATACCTTCAGCAATCAAAGTCTTTGCAAGAGAAAAAACTGAGTTAAACCAAATTGGGGAAAATTTTCAAAAGTCCAGGGGATTTAGGCTCCTAAATGGTGTAGGAGTTTTTAAAGTTATTGTTTGTCTCTTTGGGCAAGACTGCCTCCTCCCATGGAAAATCCTGCACAAGGCAGCAGAGGGAGGAAACTCTGATTCTTGTGGGGTTTCTCCTAAATCTTGAATGAGCCAAACTGCTGACTTGTCTCAAAAAGGGAGGAGGGGGTGTTCTTCTTACCCACTGGAATGAGCAGGGGAGTGGCCATCCAGAACTTACAGATCTCCTGAGAACATCACAGATTTCAGAGAATTTACTGAGGGTCACGCTCATCTACATGCAGGCTCTGAGCTTCCACACTAGCTCCTGAGCCCTCTTGCCAACAACTGGGGAACGCCCCAACCCCACAGGGGAGTTGCACACAATGGAGGGCTCTGCCTCAGGCTGTTAACTTTTCAGCAGATTTGCTGCTGGCTGCTGAAGGGAGGTTAATACATGTTAGCCACCAACCTCTGTTCCTCCATTTCACCTCATTCCTCACACGTGGGTTCTTGAATCCATGGAGGATCCTCTGACAATCTTGTGAAAGGGAAGATCTTGCTGCAGATGCAGCTGAACCCTGCGTCACCACCACCATCACTTCCCATCAACTGTATGGGAAGGAGGAAATAGATCTTCATGAGCATTAACATGACAAAATAGGGCCCTGTCTTTAACTCCCAATTAACAATAAACTCAGTAACTGACCAGGGTAAATATTTTCAATACAAATTCATTTAAAAATTATTATGGTTTTTAAAATTCCCTGTATATTCTATATTCAATTTGTGGTCAGGTTTTTTGAATTTTTACATATTTTGTTGCTGTAGTAGACTCATGCTGTGATAGACACCATCATACAGATCAGAAATCAGCAGGTGCTCTTTGCACAGGACCTTAATAAAGAACAAAGGTGAGTATCAATCTGAAAAATCTTTTTGTTGTAAAAGCTGGTGGTGGTAACTGAATTTTAGCTTACTTCATTGTTCGATGTTGTAGCCTGATTTAGGGTGTGTTAATAATATTAATTTAATTTCTCAATTTAATGTTTATTTTATTTTATTTTATTTAATTAATTAACCATACTAATAGTAATTAATTATTAATATTAATAGTATGGGTCTTAGGCTCGCCAATCTGTTTGATCAGAAGATAAAAGTTCTTGTCCCGAATCAGGCTCGACAGAATTTACAAAGTATCCTCGGGGGTATGACAGGAGGCTCACACTGAGACAGATATAGTCGTAAAGACTTTTTTATTAAAATCAATGAAATAGTAAGTAAATGGTAAACTACCCAGAGTTACAAAGTTACAATTGCATTACTGCTATTCAAAAGATACATATGATAATATAGTATTATATGCAGCAAAGCTTTGGTTAATATACTCACACCCTTCCTTGATAACCTGGTGGTAAGAGACACAGGACCAGCCTTGCAGTTCAGGCTTCTCAATTGTTGAGTGAGGGATGCAGTGCTTAGAGGAAACTAATGCTAAGAATGATCAAATCTAATTTAGGGTTTACTTGACTAACTTAAACTTAAAATCAAAACCTAATAAACTAAGAATAAAACGTAGGGAAACCGAGCTTAGCCTAGTTCCCTTGAAACTTAAAGTTTAAGAAGAACAAGTACAGCCTACTAATAGTAGCGGTCATCATAGATAGAATAGATAGAGAGAGTGGAGGAAGTAAGTGAGAATAAGTAAGAATACTCTAGCGAGGTGGGTCACCTCTTTTATAGGGCAAAAGTGCCGGAAATCCTTCCTCCTATGCCCAAATTTCATTCCTCACACACAAAATGTTAGGGTATGCTTACTCCATAGGCTAGTATGTATGTGCGTATTGATGACATGTACATACACACATAAGTTTCCTTATGGTGTACCTGTTAAGTCTCTGGATACAAATTGAAAACTCCCCTATGCCATTCTTCATTGTCTATCGGTCTAGATAAAAGGTCCTCGACATATGTGTAGATACTTATCTATTTAGGTAACAAGCTATAAGTCAACTTTACTTTTCTGGGTAAAAGGTCTTAATATAGATATGCTAACTTTGCCTTAGCTTAACATACAGGATATGGCCTGTAGGTCTTTTGCATTACAGCCAAACTTACTTTAATATAAATCTATAAACCTATTACAATAAACCAAATACTTAAACTATAAGGAAAAAAATATATATATGCAAGCAAGCAGGTTAATCCTATAGGCTACAATGTACAGAACTTGCCTTTGTGTGATTGATCCGGCTTGCTGAGCACAATCAGCAACTTGCATCTCTGCCACTATTGCTTTGAAAATGGCAGGACAGACATGACTAGTTGGTAGCGCTCAGAAGTATCAACCCCATGTAGATGTGATTTCTCATTATCGGAAACTAAAATTCACCCCCTCCAATCTTAAATAAACAGACAAGATATATCAGTTCTTCAGGGCAGGGATAGTGTCATATCGTATGTTTGGACAGCATCTAGCACAACAGCATGGAAGGTGTGTTCTTAGTAATATTACCACTTATTCCAGATAACTTTATATAATACACCACTTCATGCATTTTTACATGTGAGTTAAATTGTAACTGTGAAAATATATCTGGTATGACACTCCTCACCTGTCTATCTGTATAGACATATTTTTATATGTCTATACACAGACAAACCTTGTTAATCCACTTTCAAATAATGGCACCTTAAAAAATGTATGGAAGGAAGAATTGTTGTTCAGTGGTTAGATCAGGGGACTGGCAGTTAGGATATCTGGATTCTATTCTTGACACTGACTCATTGCCTGACCAAAGGTGAATCATTTAATTTTTAGCAGCTCTATGCTCAGTGTACTCATGTTTAAAATAGATATAATAATACTCTACAGCATTTTACAGGGGTATTATAAGGCTTAGTTAATTAATGTTTGTCAAGTGCTTTGAGATCCTCCAGGAAAAGGTGCTAAACATTATAAATACATATTTAAGTAGCAAAGTATTGTTACTATAACTGAATATATACAGAGCAGAAATTTATTGATACCATATTACAAAGAATCATGATATCATCAAGTACTCAGTCATGTATTTCTGTGTCTCCAAAGCTCGAATTGAAGTCCAGGGGAGCTGTGGGTGCACCAAAAGGACCGTTTTTGACCCTAAAAGCAGTGAATTGCACAAAAGTCAACCACAGTTTTCTCCCCACTAGCCTTTAGAGCAAGTCAGACAAAAATTAGTCACTCACGTGAGATTACACTGATGTGCAATCAAGATGGAGCAAATAAAGTGTTTTAAGAGAATAAAGCTTTTAGAAAACCAATAGTTTTTGAAAAAAAATTAGATTTATTGCATCTAAAAGAATTGTCACAAATAGTTTTTGGGGCAGAACTCAGAACTGTTATAAGCTTGGGGAAATTACAGTCAAAAGGCAAGGTAGGCTAAGCAAGTCCTTTTGTACAGAGCCATGCTGTAACTAAAACCCTCTAACCATTGCTCCTTTACATGTTGTGTACCAGATGACTGGGAGCTCATACACTCAGGTACATAATATAAGTTTTAGTAATTGCGTCTGCACTATGGCCCCATTTCAGGGAAACATGACTGTGCTTAAGTCTCTTTCTGTTCTGAAAAACATTTAAGTACATGCCTAACTTTAAGCACATTCTTAAGCGCTTTCCTCAATAAGGCTTCTTTCTTGAACTGGAGCCTGTATGTGCATTTACCCAGGACTGATTAAAACTTGCACTGGGCTCATTGTAAAACTGGAGAAGGGATTCTTTAGTGGTATGTGGCAGACAGTCTCTTAATTGGTTGTCCCAAAGTCCCGCCAGGAATCCAGGACATATCCCCAGAATATTACAATGTTCTTTCTCAATTGCTTCATTTCCTTATGCAACTTCATGGTAGGCCAGTGCTTATGATGCATGATGAAGGAGGTGCTTGTAGACCAAGGGTAGGCTCTAGAAGTTGTGGAAACAGCTGGATTGCAGTAGTTGTACTTGGAGTGAGTCTTCCTATTTGGATAGTATTTATTTCTTAGATTTAAAGTGGTTCTCAGTCTATTGATCACAACCCCCCAGGGGAATGCTAATAGTAATTTGTGAGGGGATTGCAAACCTGTTTCCATTCCTTATCTCCCAACCTCCACTGACAATGATTTTCAGAGTCAGATGGCAGGAACACCACATAAACAATTGTACCACTTCCCTCAGTGCCTCATTTGAATTACCTGGCCCCTCCTCTGAGATCTAGCAGAGAATTGGTTGACTGCTGATTGACTTTTGCGGATATCATGATATAAAATAAAATGTAGCGTTAACTTTGACCACTAAGATATTTATTATTAACACAGTGATGGGGGCATAAGTTAAACATAAGCATAAAAAACAAAATAAAGAAAATGCAAGTTAAGGCTTATACTCTATTCTTAATTTGTCATATAATTACATGGTCAGCATACTCACCTGACTGCCTTTCCACAGGGCTGTGTTTAAATAGCACAACCTCATTCCATTGGCGGAGGGAGGAGCTCTGTTGACTGAGATTATATATCATTACTTTCCCAGCAGTCTTGAAGCACTGTTAGGCTATGTCTTTATTGCCAATGCTTGTTGAGGTCAACACTATAACCTCACCTGCAGTTCACCTTGACTAGCTATAGTGAGGTAAAAACTACCTGGGCCTTGTCTCCACTAGGATTTTACAGTGAGATTGGCAACTTGAGTTAGCCATTTCACTTCAAAAATGCACCTTTTTGTCAATGAAGACATAGTCTTAGTCAATGGCGTACTGAATGAAGGGAGAACATGAGTGGGAGGAGGAAAATAAGTCACTAGTTTATTAAGGTTTTTGTGCCGCTCTCAGAAATGTGGGGGATTAACAAGGAAATTAGCTTTTTTTGTCCTGGTGGAGCATTCCACTTTAGGTAGAATGTTCTGTCTTAAAAAAACATTAGATAGAGAAACAAAATTGCATGGGGGACTGGATGTTTTATGTGATTGATGGTGGATACAGAGCCTTTCAAGCTAGGTGGCTGGTTCAAATCTGGCCCAAGTCAGTAGAGACTAAAAGCAATTACAGTCTGATAGCTGACGGAGGCCTATGTGAGATGAATTGGTTGTCGAAGTCCAGTTTCTAGTTCACGTAACAGAAAACACGATCACATTTGGCACTAAGTGACATCGTGTTGGAGTATAAATAGAGAGTCCAAGATCTGATTTGGCATGGAGATTCTACTACCCTCTCATCTTTAGAAGGTGTCCTGCCAGATCTTTGCAATGGTTCCTCACAGGATTCAGTGGGGAATGGAGAATATTTTATACGGCCCTGCTTGTATTATACCACTGGATACACTTTAGTCTTCAGCATTGCCATCAATCTGGCATCATTCATAAGCAATGAATTCAGCTAAAAATGAGAACAAAAGCAAACAAAAATGTAAATATTTTAGAATGTAAATTCTGAAAAACATAGATGGTGTACAATAAAATGATACATGCTGTCAGGGCTCTCGCTAATAGTACCAGCGTGTCATCTCATTTTTGATTTGGCTGCCAGAACCACTCAAGTGCACTTGGTGCAGGTTTTCTGACCCACTCCACCTATGAAACAATATTCTTGATCCACAAGACCTTCCCCGATGGCATGTATTTATTTACATATAACAATAAGTAAAACTTCCAAATGCCTTAGGGCTGAGAACTGACACTGGACAAAATGAACTGACTTGTAACTTCAGCCACATACAGCTAACTGAGAGACAATGTCTAAGTTCACTGTTGGTGTACAGGTTACAACCCTATTGACTGACATGGAGTTGTGCCCACTCCCAGCAGCTATGAATCTAGCCAATCATATTTTATTGACAGTATAATGGAGTGATAAGAAGAATGAAGAACAGCCCTTTGCTAGGGAATTTCATTTTCTAAATTAGACATATTTTAGTTATAGGAGCCTGTAAAAGTGTTTAAAATGATAAAACGTAAGGATTTCTGTCCTCCTTTATCTTAAGAACAGCTACAAGGATTTACAATGAATATGATTAAAAGCAAATATATATATTGCAGCTGGTTTCAGACTTTGGTCTCAGACCTGAATAGATTTAAGTGTTGAGCGACAAACCCTTGAAAATGGAATTAATAATGGAAATTCTGGCATGTTTTTAACTTAAGTGGTGCTGCTATAACACTTATGGCCCTATACTGCCCTAGGTCTACTCACAGATCTCCTAGTGACAGTTATAGGCTAAAGATACAGCAGGACCCAAGTTGGAAGTTACAGTTCAACATATCATAAGATTTCATGCAGTACCTCCGTGGACTAAAATGAATTTACCACATGGAATCTCACAACATATTGTGCGGTAACTCAGAAAATAACTTGGATCACCACTGCACATATATATAATATGCATTAACAGCATTTATAGACACTGATCTATTAAGTCATTTTTGTACAATACCTTCAGACCTTTGGTATGAAGCAGAAAAAAAACATCATTAAAGCTATGGTTTGCCAGACAATTACTTTGTCAAATCTCAAGAAATTGCATAATAAATTGTATACATGCATCAAACATGAACAGCAGAGGGGTATAACAAGCTGTGTATTTCCAGTCCACTTGTTCTTTCATCTAAACAGTAGCTTTTGTTTTGAAGAACAAACCCATATTCTTTTCAAAGCCATGCATAAAATGTGCATATACATTTATCTATTAAACTAAGTAGAAATAATTGAAACACTTAATATGCACAGTAATAAAGAAACGCACGAACAACTTCATTATTAATGTCTATTGATTATTTATGTTTTCAAATAGGCAAATGTAGCTACTAATATTTTATCATGTTAGTCTATATGTTCATTTTGGCTTTACCTGTTTATTGGCAAATTTACTATACACATTATGGGGTGTTTTTATTGCTGTACACTCATTTGCTATGTGCATAACTGAGGTCAGTTTACGAACTGACTAGTGTTTACTCAATTTGATTACTATGTAGCACTGCTGAGACTCTTCCCCCTTTGGAAAATTAACTGTACAAGGAAGCCCAGTAAATCTTTACTTAAAAATTCCAAACTTTAGATTGATTTCAGCAGTGGGTCTGTATTGATCTCAAAAGCTTTGCGTTCCTAACTAAAAACTAATCTTTATTTCACCCTTTAGTGACTGCAGCCATAAATATGTTCACTCGTACTGGAGTTTAGTGGATTAATGGTTATTGGAGATTGTGGCTTCCAACTGAGGTTGGTAAACCTTAACCTTTGGAGGACAACATGAAGGCATTTACCCCATGTCATCTATAATAGCTAGGTCCATTTTTGACAGTTACCTGAGTGTTAAAGAGGAGACAGAGCAGGAGATAGGAAATAGAGTGCCAGCAGCTCACTTTAGCTATTAATCACTTATTAGACTGACTACTGTATCTGACTCTTTTTCTGATGCAAAATTATTGAAATGAATCAGTTTGTTTCTTTCATGATACTAGGTAGGAATTTTAAATTTTTTTGAGCACAATATCTTGTAGCTGAATTAGTTAGGTCTTAAAATTAAGACACAACTAATATGTCTTTTTTTCTCTCATATTTTCACACTATTTGTGAGAGAGATGCTTTATGCAAGTTAATGCAGCTTCTCTCACTGTGCTAATAGAGGATTTTTGAAGGCAGCTTGCAGGGAGCTTTACATTATAGTCAACTACAATAAGTTATCACTGAAAACAGAATTATATTAGTTGTTACAAAAACATTAATTGCATTAAAGCTTTAAAGTAAGGTTTATTCCTCAACGTCATGTCAATGAGAATGTGTTTAAGCTATGAAGGATCTGGTCCTGCAAACCCTCATTCAAACAACTTATTCTTACTCAAGAAAGTAATTCAATTGAAATCATGTGAGTAGCAATTATTCCTATGAGTAAGGTTTGCTTGGTCAGGACCTAACTTTTCATTAAACGTAATAGTGATAATTGAAAACATAAAATGTTTGTTCACAAGCAAGAAAGAGAAGATTTCAGTGGAATATGGAATGCACAAAATGGTAGATATCCATGACAAAAATAATGGGCACAATTCAATATTCCTTGCTCAAAAAATATCGATTGACTTCAATGGGAGATTGTCTTGTGAAAGAAGTACTGAACTGGGCCCAAATTCAGTGCAGTAATATAATTTAAATTTAAGTTGGGTGATCTTACAACTCTTACTCCTGCAAGTATTCCCATTTGACTTCAATGGGACTACTCATGTGAGAAAAAGTTTGCAAGACTGGATCCTTAGTTTGGAGATGAGTCTTAGACCAGGTCTACACTACTGCGGTAAATCAGTCTAAGTTATGCTACTTCAGCTACATGAATAATGTACCTGAAGTCGATGTAGCTAGATACACTTACCGCAGTGTCTACACTGCACTGTGTCAATGGGAGATGCTCTCCCACCAACTTACCTTACTCTTCTCGGGGAGGTGTAGTACAGAAATTGATGGGAGAGTGCTCTCCCATCGATTTAGCACGTCTTCACAAGACCCGCTAAGTCGATGCCACTGCATTGATTGCAGCAGCACCAATTTAGCTCCGTAGTGAAGATGTGCCCCTAGTTTAATGTCATTCTTCCTGACTTTGTCAGTTCTTTTATTTTTGTAAATCATATTCCTGGGAAGGGAGATTGCTTTTGTAATACTAAAGAATTGCAGTTATTGGCAGCTCTTGCAAACAATTCTAGTCAATATAAGTCCCCCGGGACATTTTCCCAATATCAAGGTAATCAGAGCCGGTGGGATATGATCTGGGAACAATTCCTACAACAGATTTCTAATCTTGGACCAAAAATCACAATGCCAGAAGACATGCTGATGGCTTACTGTGCCTTGAAATTCTCTCCTAATATCGTCTTGTAAATTTTGCATTTGTTTGGTTTATTGAACTATGTGTAGTGGTTCAAACAAACAAAGATAAGGGGATTATAGGAATACAGAATATCTGGTAGGGGCATCTAGGCTACCCTTATTCAGCAATGTCATTTGTTTTGTGTTTATCCTCACAACGTTATTCCTCTCTCCCTTATTTCCTCGTTTAAAATTGCTGAATAAGTCACCAAGAAAGATTAATAAAACATACATATATGTTATCACAGGTGTGACCAGAATTCAACTGTATACTGTCCTCACTGAGGGGATTTGTGGAGGCTCCCACAAGCCCCGTGTTAACAGAGCCAACTCTAGGGCTCTGTAAAGGACAGTCTCAGTTTTAATAATAAAGGAAGCCTCTAGCTCTTTCCTTTGCAAAGTTAGCCTTTAAGATGCAAACCGACTGCAGAAAGTGGAAGGAACATGCTGCTGCACTCCACTTCTATAGCAGGAGGCTGTGGGCACTAAATCTCTCTCTCTCACACAATTTAGGTATGAGCCAGCTAAGTTTCTGGGCTATCCTAAAAAATCAGCTCACTAATCTTCACTTAAAGCCTTATGCCCGGTGTATAGTGGTGCAATAATCAGAACAGACAGAAATTGGTTACATTTGGGAGTGAGACAGCGAAAAACTGTTTTACAACTCACCCCAAAGTGCTGAGACCAACCCTACTTGTTAAAATGTTCAGCCCCTCTCTGAATGCGCATTATTGATAAAACTGTGCACGCTGCTGGACGGGGAACTCTCTTCTTGCCTCTCCCGCTACTACCTCCAGGTATGCATGTGGGGGAGATACCTCATAAGCTATGTCTGCACTTATGGTGGTGTGTAGCATATATACACTGCACACTCCCCTAGCATCGGTACAAACAGCACTGCAGACGGTGAGGCACTGCTTAGATGAGTGGAGTAAAGACACGTTAGAACCTTACTAGTCCTCTCAACACCTCCTCCACAGCCCTCTACTCCAGCAGCACACAAGGAGCAGCTGGAGAAGAAATGGAACCAAGTTGTTGCTGCAGTCAATGGGAATCCTGTAGCCATGGTAGCCCATCTGTACTTCCACCAGAATTTGTCTGCTCAGCCCCAGTCTGCAGAAAGAAAAGCCTGTCCTCCTATGCACCACGCAGGAGAGATCCCCTAGCATGATCCTGAGGATACCCAGTCCCCACTTTTGACATCAGTTGGAGAGAGCTTCAGCACTCAAGTGAAAACTGCCAAACTCATGAATCCAAGGTGACCTGTTCTCACTCTCCACTTGACCATCACACAGCCAGAGTCTTCAGCATGACTAGCCTGCCACCACTGCTTATTGCAAAAATCACAAGACACTTGCATGCCAATTCTGCTCCTGCAGCTTTGAAGAACAGCTGCCTAGAAGGGAAATCAGTTCACAGACTCATACATTTTAAGGCCAGAAGGGACCATCATGATCCTCTAGTCTGACATCCTGCACATTGCAGGCCAGAGAATCTCACCCACCCACTCCTGTAATAGACTGACTGACTTTGGCTGAATTAGTGAAGTACTCAAATCATGATTTAAAGACTTAAGAGAATCCACCACTTACACTAGATTAAACCTGCAAGTGTCCCGTGCCCCATGCTGCAGAGGAAGGGAAAAAATCCCCAGTGTCTTTGCCAATCTGATCCGGGGTGAAAATCCTTCCCAACCCCAAATGTGGCAATCAGTTAGACCCTGAGCATGTGGACAAGACCCATGAGCCAGACACCTGGGAGCCTGAATGAGTTACTGGGGATGAGAAAGCACAATGGATCAGAGAGGTGGATCACAGGTGGGTTGGGTGAAGAGTGTGAAATTGATGTTTTTTTGAGGAAAAAGAGTATGGAATTGATACATTTTTAGAGTGTGGAGAAAAAAAGAGGAGAGAATTTTGTCCAGGTAACATCATGTGTATCACTGAGTGAGGCAGAAAATTTTGTGGGAGCCTCTTGTTAAAACTGTGGCAGCTCATCACTCATT
Organism: Trachemys scripta elegans; assembly: GCF_013100865.1. NCBI lineage: Eukaryota > Metazoa > Chordata > Testudines > Emydidae > Trachemys > Trachemys scripta. The sequence continues at coordinate 209,286,173 of NC_048299.1, forward strand.
ATATTCTAGCCAAGATCTAAGTGGTGTCACATACAGTAATAATGCCACCTCCTTTGAGAATGCAACACAGCTTAGAGTATTATAGGCAAAATACAAAGAAATTAAAAATGACCAAATTATTTTACATGGGCTTGATGTGCATTGAGCAGCAACAAAATTGATTTGATCAACAGAAATAGCTGCTTCTAAGCTAATATGATTTATTGAGTTAAAAATCCTCTTTTTCACATTGCTTAAATCTGGATCTACATGATGACAAATCCAAACGTGCCATTTAAGTTTATTATGTAAATAATAATGAGTTTTCAAAATTAGAATGCAGATCAAAACAGGTCTTTAAATTGCAATGGTCTCTTGGGTCAAAAATGCACTTATTGAATAGTGCACAAATATGAACTGTTTAGATTGTGAGCTCCTATTTATTAAGGCCCATGTGAGTAACTTACCTATTTGAGTAGTACTGTTGAACTCAGTGGGACTACTCAGATGTGTAAAGTTACTTACAGGCATAAGTGCTTGCAGTGCTTAGCTTGTTAGCGGCTCAGTCCAGGGACAAATTTTTCTTGTACAGTACCAAGCACTTTATCAACACTTAGACTATATTATTTATTATCAGGAAAATAATATTTCTACCAAAACCACATGCAATGTGATATTTTTAATTTTGTTTTGTAATGCAGTATTTTACTGCAGAAAATGTAAGCAACATGATTTAGGGACAAATTTTTAGGTGTGGGCTGTGAGTGCACCTTTAAAAATGATGGGCCCCACTCACTGCACCTGCATTTGCACCCCTAAATCAGCAAATAACAACTTGCCAATTTGTATGGACAAAATTTGCATGCAGAAATGTGGGATTCTGTGGGAGTACTGGTTGCTCCCAGGCTTGACATTTTGGCCCTAAGTTATTCTTCTACTTGTTCAGCAGAAGGAAAATGTTTTTCTCTTTGGCACAGTTCTCACAAACAAAAGGATTGAACCTGCAGTGAGTCCATGGGTAAAACTCAGCGCTGTGCAGAGGGCCAACACAAAATCTCTGTACCATTTAAGTCCCACTTAACGTCTCAAAAAAGCCAAAATAGCCCTATTTTGCGGGCTTAAGTGGGGTTCAAGTGGCCCATAGGCCTTGTACTGGATCACTGCAACAAGACAAGGTGTAAAAATAACCAAAGTCCAACTATTTGAAGGACAAAAGAAATAATCAAGGGCAGATTAGGGAAAATCAGCATCTTTCCCCTCTCTGCACCCATCTCATTCTATATAGACAGAATCCATCTCTTCCTACTTCCTTTGAGTTAATTGTAACTTGCATTGAGTAGTATCATGGAGAGAGGCATAAAAAGCAGCGACAGTAATAGTGCTCAAGGGGAATTAGCAGCTCTACTGCAGAACAGAAATCTCTGAGTAAATGTCCTGGCAATAACTGAGCCAGTTTGATACCAGTCAAAGTCCACACAAAAAATGCCCCTCTTACAGTACTGTCAAGAATTTGAGTCTGGTAAGCCTCAGGGCACAATGGGAGCCCATTTATAGTGTTCAGCATTTAGCTGATTTTTTCTTTATTTAGGTTTTTAATAGTTATTTTTTGTTTTGGCAGATAAATACTCACGGCCAAATAGTGCTCTTGCAGCATTGGCACCTGTAGGGGGCAATGTAGAGTCCCCCATCTACACCCTGGGGGAGCACCAGCAGGTATTATGCTTCAAAGAGAAGAGTGGGCATCATGTCTTTCAGATGGGGATCTAAAACTGTAGTAAGAACATCTTTCAGTGATTTACTTAAACTTTATTCAAGAGGTCTCTTTCCTGATGGCTAAAGTGCTGCTTGTAAAATGCACTGCAACATCATCAGTCATTTCACGCTGTACCCTATATTTTTTTCCTCTAGGCAAACAAAAGTGATGCTATCATAATTAGGACAATATCATGGCAATTATCTCAGTGACAGAACCTGTGATTTTGACGTTTTTAGTTCTCATAAGACACATTTATATAAAGATGGGTCTGAACCAAAACCCTAGATACAAACAGCTCACAGTTATAGGGAAAATCAGAGCTGAGAATGAATGTTGTGGCTGGCCCCTAGCACAATAATAGGCTGACAGTAAATACTGGATCCAAACACTGGAGAAGTTAAGATCTAGAACCAAATTCTACAGCTCAAGGTCTGAACTAATTTGGTCAGACTGGCTGTGTTCAGGATACCTCACCTTTGCAATGCAGTGGAGATGATAGCTGGCTCCTTGGAAAGGCTGTACTTTATCCTCTTGAACACAGTGGTGATATTGGCAGGCTTTGTAGATCCACTGGAGAGTCTGTGCCCATTTGTCTGTGTTTCCTTTCCCCCATGTAAGGAGGTGAAGACATTCAGCTGATCCCCACAGGTCTCTCCTGTGAGAATGAAGACATCCAAGCCAGTCCCTGCAAGGCAATGTAGACATCCCCCAGTGAAGGTGGGTTTACCCAAAGAAAGGAAGGCCCAGGAATCAGTACAGAACATACATACTAGAAAAGGTAGGGAGAAAAAAACCCCAGGATCTGTCACAAATGTTAATTAAATTCATGACTGAATCAAAATTTACTCTGATTCACCATTAACATTTTTCCAAACAAACTCAAATTGTTGCGCACTAGTTGGTCTTCTCCAAAATGTTTATGGAAAATAAACAGACTTTCTCTAAGATTCCATTGAGAAGGTATCAGATATGGAGAGCTCCCTTCCCCCCCATCACCCTTCTGCACCACAGCAAAGACTTAATGATTTACATTGTTTGAACAGTCATTCAAGCAATTCCACCTGGTCAGTAGCACAGGGTACTTCGCATATGAGCTGGTGCAAGAGACATTTTGCAGCTAAAACTCTCAGGTTGTGTTAAGAGCTACACAAGAATGACCGAAGTGACTGCAGACTCTCAGTGCAATGACCTGCATGTTTTGTGCATTTTTTGTGACTGTCTGGAAAATTATATAGAATTAAATTAAGGCAGCATGCAAAATGAACATGCAGCACATCACCACAGTCTCCATCCTTAACGGCATATGTTATGTAGCTCTCCATTATCAGATGAAAGAAACTCAAGAGACAGAGATCAAAGGGTTTACTTTCCAGTGATCTTGTCATGCGGCTTCTTAAATGATAATGTAAAGGTTTTAAAAAACATTTAGCATAATTTCTACTAAGTGTCACAGCCTAGTGAACCATTAAAAGTGAACTAGTTCATTGAACCGAACTGAAGTGAACAGATGGAATTCCACCCTCAGTATGCTTGAGAGACTCCATGAACAATACAAAGTCTTCTTTTAAATCTCCTCCTCTGAGCTCGTTACCAGTGCAAATATGTGGTGGGCCCTACAGTCACAAAGGCTGTGGCTCTCTCCTCTAGTAAGCTATGCTGTACTGTATGGTTTTTAAAAAATGTACCTTAATTTAGTTTTGCCTTTTCTCTTTGTTTCTCAGATGAATGTGATGGCTGAAAAAGAGGGCGGACACCCTGATTTCAGCTTGCCAGAGCTTTTTGCCTTACCATCAATCCCATTTTCTCCAGATTTCACTTAAAAACAAAACAAAGCATTGTCCTTGGGAACAGATATTTGTGCCCCTGAAGTTATGAAATTCTACAGGGGTATGTGCTTAGGTACAGTTGCCGCATTTGTGCTCTTGTGCTCTCTTCTTTACATTCTCTTTCCTGCTACCCTGCATAATAGACAAATAATGCTGCACAGGTATGTGTGACCTTGCTCGCTCCCCACCCCCCTTTTTTAAGAGCGGTTTACGAGTTAATCTTCAAGGAAATTTGGATCTTTATCGCAGGGCTGAAATTTCCACAGAGTTCGTGATTTTGTGAACAGAGTGTGAGCCATCTCCTCAGGCCAGTTTACAGTAAAGGCCAGTAGGTGCCTCTAAGCTTCAGCAGGCCATGTAAATCAGTTACGCAGCAGTCCTAAGGATAATCAGCCTGGTGTAGAGGAGAGAATCTGTACCCACTCTGTAGCTGGGAGGTGTGGAGTTGCTCAGGGGACAGAGAAATGGGGGGGAGGGATAGCTCAGTGGTTTGAGCATTGGCCTGCTAAACCCAGGGTTGTGAGTTCAATCCTTGAGGGGGCCACTTGGGGATCTGGGGCAAAATCAGTACTTAGTCCTGCTAGAGAAGGCAGGGGGCTGGACTCAATGACCTTTCAAGGTCCCTTCCAGTTCTAGAAGATGGGATATCTCCATTAATTAATTAAAAAAATAATTAATTAGTAGAAATCATGCAATATGCTCCTGTTCCCCCAGAAGCAGCCCTCTCCCCACAATCCAGCCTGGATCGCAGGGGTTACTCCAGGATTAGGGCTGCAGTTACAGCTGCACAGGTGACTCACAAGGGAAAGACATAGCATCCTTTCCCCCTCAGACAACATGTACCTTTACTGGAGTGCTGTGGTTGCTGAGGGAGTGGGGGGTTGTCTTCTCCCATTTCCATTCCTCAGGGTCAGAGGTGGATTTTCAGCTTGATGAGCTCTATGCCTCCCCTGAAGTCATCTTAAGGGACTTGACTGCCATATGTAAAGTGGCCAGGCTAGCTGGAGTCATGGATTCTGCCCTGAGGAGAGACTGGGTGGCTGATACCTGGCCACATAAGAAGAAAATTACTCCTCCTCAGGATATGTGCTGCCTTCCAGAGCCTAGACTAGCTGAAAAGGTTCTCAGGCCTCCTTGCTGAGGACAGTAGTAAACCTAATTTTTGCCCAGATTCATTTTCACAGCACACAGTTTGAAGAACAACAGCTTTCACCTTTCTCCTCAGAACCATATACCCTAGTGAATTATGTTTCTGAGGATCGATAGGTTAGCGGTCTGAGTCTTCTCTCACCTTCACCAGGTTTACACTGGTGTAACTCAGCTGACTTCAGTGTTATTCCCAATTCACACCAGTGCAAGTGAGATCAGAATCTGGCATTTTGAATCTGTTCCTTTGCATTTAAAATATTACTCACCCATAAGAGATCTCTTCCAAAGCCCATTACATTGTGAAAATGTAAATTAACCTTCTTCGGTGTGTATCTCCACATCGTTTCAGCATTTCAGGCTTGTGTTCTTTAGTTACAGAGTCTGCTACATTTTCAAAGATCACGCTAGCCATTTTCATCAGCTCGGTGGCATTCTGAAAGTGCATGTTAAGAATCAACATTTATAAACTGGTAACTGTAGTTGTAAAGAAAGGTTTTTAATTACAATGGATAATTTTAAGTCTTCTGTTACGTTGTCTGTGAACCACTAGTACAGGAACCCAGTGTATGAGAATCTAGCCCATTTTCTCTCCAGCTTTAATACTGGTTGAAAATCAGGAGAAGAATTTTACATAAATTGTAGCGGTAGACTCAAACTGAAATTTGGGATACAAACTCCTCAGGACTGTGGGGCAGTTTGAATCTGAAATTTGCAACTCAGGCCTATTTCTATAATGGACTGAACTGGACTCCCAAATTTAAACACCTGTGAACTTTGGGGAAGTTTGGACCCAAGCTTCATTGCCCAAGGCTAAATTCTGCCACATGCTGCCCCAGAATAGGGCTGGAGGAGGGGTGGAGAACCTCTTTCCCCCACACAAGCAGCAAGACAGAATCTTTCTCATATAGTTCAGGGCATTAGCAGAGACTGCCAGCAAGACAACACATTCCTAAGGGGTTAGGAGCTGCTGGTTATTCAGGCGTGCTTAGCCCTTCCCCCATTTGGCTAGAGCATGTGCTGCAGTCAGCAGCAAGCTCTAACCAAGGACACACTGCTTCTCAAAAAAGCTGCAAAATACTCTCCTCAGCACATTCTCCTGGCCCACCATAAGATGTCTTGCCTTTGCTGACAGAAGTCTCATCCTTTGCAAAGGATTCATTTGGCATTACTTTGGTCTCCTTCCTTTCACTGACCAGGGTAGGATTTAGCCCTACAGTTCTTCTGGCTGTCAAGCCAGTAGTAAAACAGAAAGGAAATTGGGCTCCCAAGTGTCTTTCTGGTATCACAAATTGTGTCATTTTGGAGAAAGATGGCTTGCACCAACAATCAGCCCAGAAATGACACTTGCAATTAAAAGTCTGAATAATTTATATGCAGCAAGACATGCGTCTCACCTAGGGGACTTCCAGATTGCTACAATGAACAGAAATGGCCACAGTCTACCACTGAGTCTCACACGCTCTTACCAGGCCATTTCTAAACATCCTAAATACTTCCTCCACGAGATGGTGGTCAGCTTCCAGTGGCAAAGGTATTGTTGCCCTGGATACTGGCAGATGATTATCTCATTAAGTGCCCAATCCTGTAACCCTACTCATGTGAAAGTAACAATGGTTCAAGGATTGGTCCCTTCAGTTGCAGACACAGACAGGAAAGAATGTTCTCTGATTCATTATCATCTTCCTTTCTTTTTTTTCCTTTCACCATTTACATTGCATGCATATACTTCAGAAACTTGGCTTCAGTCTTGATTGAAATATTTAATGAATATTATTCATTACTGATATTCTCATGATGTTGTTTTCATTCATTTTAAATCTGCCAAACCTTCCCATTTTTCAAGGATGCCTGGCCTTCTAAATAAGGGAAGCCTTCTGATACTTTTATTATATCTTTTTTGGACCTCATTGGCTTGTTGCTGTTATCATTTTGATTAAGGCAAAATGAATAACAATGTCAGACTCTCTATTTCTAAAATACCTCATACTTTGTCATTATTGTCCACAGTTGATACCAATCAACTTTCTTCAACTCATTCCACTCGCAATATTGATGTGCGTCTATAACCGTTCACAAATATTCCCAGAAGTGTTTCCAATCTGGTGATATTATGATAACTTAGCCCTAAGGGCTTATTAGCTTCCATGTTATTCATTTCACCTAGTTTCATTTCCTTGGACTAAGTCCAGAATAGCCCCTGGTCTTGTTGATTACTCCTCAAACTGAAGATGTAGTTCTGTACACCACACTTAGAAACATGCATCCATCCTTAATGACTTCACTACTGCTATACCCATCAGTGTCAGGGTAATTGAAATTCCACTACAGTCACTGCCTCTGTCTGTTTACAGCTTACTCCTTATCTATATAAGCATTTCCCGATCAACAATTTTGTTTTACCACGTCCCGGGTCCAGCTCAGTTTCTTTGTGATTGTTTTATACAGTGTTAAAATGTCCTTATTCATGCTCTGCCTCTCTCAGATTTTTGGTAAGTTAAATGAAAAAATAGCATTACGAGGCTCATATTATCTGATGTTTCCCCCCCCAGTTAGGATTAGAGTAAGTGCTCATCTTAGGACACTTGCCAAGTATACAATGAGTGGTTGCTCATGTCTAAAAGAAAATGGAGGGGAAAAAAATAAGGGGGGCAAAGGGAGGGAAGCTGTTCCAAATATACAAGTCATATGTGGTCTCTTTTCTACACAGTTTTCTTAGAAAATTAGGTGGGTAGATTAAAGTTGCAACTTGGGTTGCTTTAAATCACACAACCTGCATTTGCTGAGGAAGGCACCAGGGGTCTTATTGACTCTGGGAGCATTACAGGGTCATATTTTCACATAGCCTAACTGATCTTGAACAGTTTCTCCAATTTATTAGGCAGAAACAGGCTTTAAGAAGCCAGTGTGTCATTTTTAACCTAAGCAGTTTTTCCTTAAATAAAACTTTGAGTTAGATTCTCCTCCTTATTTTGTAACTCTGGGTATGGTTGTAGGGTTTTTTGCATTAATTTTAAAAAATTCCTGTCAAGATTTTAGTGTTTGAGAGCAGCGACTCTCACCTTTTTCCATACCAGGACCCAACTGGGACTTGCCTCTTCTTGAGCAATTTAGGAAAGATAGAATAGTCACAAATTCCTGACACCTGTTTTTGTGTGCCAGTTAAGAAGCACTTCTTTAGAGCAAGGATTGAGACAGTTGGACAGATTATTTGGCCTTTTTTTGATGATCCAAAACATATCTTTGCCCCTTGTCTTAAAAATGTGCATCAGCATCAGCAGCTGTGGTGATTACTTCTTTCGGGGAGCCAGAAGTTACAGAATTGAAAGTACCCACACAAGTGGTTTGTGACAGCTTAACCACCCATTTCCTATTGGAAAAATCCAAAAGGTTCTTGTGAATCACACGTTAGGAAGGGTACAGCACTCTGTACAAGCAGTTGCAAAGGTATCAGTCACCGTAGTATCCAGGGTAGATTTTCAAAGCAGCCTAAAAGATTTAGACACATGGATTTTCAACCAAGGCGTTTAAACCAAATAGCGAGTAACAAGTGCAAATTCCAAACTCATACACAGAGAGGCAACTCTCATTACATTCAGAAAGCAACAGAGGGTCCTGTGGCACCTTTGAGACTAACAGAAGTACTGGGAGCATAAGCTTTCGTGGGTAAGAACCTCACTTCTTCAGTTGCTTTTTACAGATTCAGACTAACACGGCTACCCCTCTGATACTTGATTACATTCAGAGACAGTTTCACCAATGTATTGGAGGCAAACATGGGCCCTTAATTGTAGTTAATAAATGAATTAGCTCTGCATTCCTTCTTGTCTGAATTCAAAGTACTATTCCCTAATGTGTGATGCACATTGAGTGCTTGGGTTATTGGGCGATGAGTGGTAGGAATGTCACAGTAAACGTGTGTTGAAGCTCTGAATTCTGCGACTACTGGATCCCATAGAGATTTAGTCTCCACACCTTCTGGTGCTGATGCCATTTTGCACTCTTGAGAGATTTCAGAGGGAGTTGTGTCTATGGATAAGAGGGCAGAACTGGGCATATAAGATGTATGCCTTCCATACCCATTTTGAAACCTGTACAATCACAGTCCTTGAGATCCGTTGAGCTCAGTCTGCTTCAACAGATGGGCCTGGGAAGCACACGCACAGGTAGCTTGCAGATCAGGCCTTTTATCCTTAGTGTTAGGATTTATATATTGTAAATCCAAAAACTATGTTCAAGGCCTTGTAGAAACACTCACATGCATTGTGGTAGTGAACAGAAATGACCTTTTGTATGGTCCAAGGTAACAGGCAGATTTGCCATGATAACAACCAATAAAAATGTTGATACAGGAAGAACTTTTTTAGTCTTCCAAATGGAGTAGCCTTTTGATTCTGTGAGGTGCCAAACACCTATCTTCCATTCACTTAACTGGAAATGAGGATGCTCATTACTTAGAAGACTGGGTCCTTATAGCTGGTGAAATGTTTCTTTTGTTTCAGAATTTTTCCTAGCACTCCATGGAGTAAAATGTACCTGGCAGATATTTCCAGTAAACAGCTAATGCCACTGTATTTTCTTAATGCCATAGCATCACTTGAAGTTATTCATGAAAGAATTAAGACACCCATTCAATTTCCATATGTTTTCCAGTAAAATGTAATATTGTATGTAACCTTGCAGTTTAGGCATCGCCCGTTCTGTAGTGCATGTCTAGTGTTTATTTCAGTGTCTGTCAGAGACCCAGGGTTAAAACTATTGGAGGTCCAGATGACATCTGGCTTCTCAGCTCCTCCAGAATATTGGCTGCAGTGTTTATCAGTGCATTATTCATCAAAACTGATGATGCAAAGTACAACATGCTGTCTGCAGCTCAGGGTATGAGTGGAAAGAAGTTGGCAGAAATGCCTAGTGTTCTGTGAGCAGCATGTAATCAATAGTCTGGGTGCTTGTTCACTTTATGTTGATGACTATTCCCTCTGGTACATCTTTGTATGTTTTTGGGTTCACTGTACTACCAGCTGTGTGATTTTTCTCTCTCTCTTGCTACCAGCCATGATAGATAGAGCAGAAGGGAGGCAACCTTTTGTCAAGGGGGTTTTATATCAAAGGAACTAGTTACACAGAACGTGGCAATGAGAATGGAGGAAAAATATTTAGTCAAGAATTTCTAAGAGTACTTGATATTTAAAATAAAAATCAAAGAAAGAAAATAAATGTAATGGCTAAAATATTATTGTCTTTCAGCTAAATTCTGCTCTGAGATTGACATAAATCCAGCATGACTCCACAGACTTCAGTAAAGTTACTCCCAATTTATACCAGTGTAACAGATCAGAATTTGAACTTTTATAGTTAAATTTTAACTGAAATACCAGAACTTGCAAAACATGTCAGATTGTGAGGGGTAAAATGGCATGCTTCCATTAAAGTCAATGGAGCCATGCTGATATACATCAGCTGATGATCTGGCCCATTATCTCCCACCCTACACACACACACACACACAAAATGAGGCATTGCTTACTTTTTTCACCCTTAAATCTGATGTGAATTTGATGCTTATGAAACTGAAGAATTATGCTAGCCAGGACTTATTAGTAGTGCATATTGCAAACAATGACTTTGTACTAGCTTTTTTGCCAGTGTACCTCTGTTGATTGACAGACTCCTGTTATTCCAGTTCTATGCAAACATGGACAAACAGCAGACAAGAATGGGTCCAAAAGACCCTTTTGTTTGTGACTAAAGCCGAGCATCACCTTCCAAAATCATTAATTTGAAACATGGAGCCAAATTGTCTATACAAATAAGAAGCAAAGAGCAAAGCTTACCTTCTCATTCAATTGCTCTTCTCAAACAAGGGGCATGGCTGCTGATTCTTTACAAGTGGGTCAGGTCCCCACTGCTGATTGCATAGAGGCAGCTAGAGTTGTGGATCTGTGAGCTGTGGAAGTCGGGACCCCAATCCATCTATTCTCTAACATTCTTCCAAAAATACTGATGAATAAACCACCTGCAAACATGGAACATTATGAGAAAAGATTATGAGTGGTGAGTTAACCCTGGATTGACATTCAGCTGGGTTAATATATTTCTGATACTTACGCATAGCCCTTGGACAATTGGATTCGGTGACTTAAACAAACAAACAAACAAACATTGATATTGATGCCAGACCCCATTCTAGCAGAACCAGGAAGTTTGTGTGAGCAAATATGCTTATTTTCAGACAAGAAAAAATGACTAAGTCAACATTTTGTTCTCCCACTACTGGGCATGTCCTCTGCTCCCTTATCATTGGGAAGAGATCTGCTGTAGGAAAAATAAAGAGGGTGGAAAGAAAGGAGTAAGAGAGATTTTGAAGTAAAAAATCTAAAACAATAGAGTTAGTGTGAGCTACAGAAGTATCACAGATAGGGAGGCCACATTTGCCAAAATCCACACCAGTGGACATCTGAAGATCAAGCTTCTATTGCTTCATAAAATATGTTAGACTGAGTAGCCAACTTACATATCTCTGCTGCCAAAGTGTGTACTTTTTCTGACCGCAGAATCACAGCTGATTTAAAGAACTGCTCTCATCACTTCAGTCAAAGCAGTCCTTTGCTTTATATACTTCATTGATATAGTTACATATTCAGGTCAGGATAATTACCGTATAGGCTTGCTGACCCCACATGCACTAGTTCACAAGGAGAGCTTTCCATTTTCTAACCATTCTTTGCAAGTGTATTTTGATTGCCCTGCCTTAAGGCTTTGGTGTGATCATTTTTTTTCTTTCTGGTGCTTGGGCTTTGGGCAATATTTTGGGATCTGCGAAAAACTGAACACTTTGGTCATGAATTCTTTCAACGTTGTCACTTCATCCTCGATAAATACACAATACTGGAGCTTTATTGACTAAACTCCCAGCTTGAAAGCCCTGAGCTGATGCAATAACGACTAGGAACTTACCTTAGAGGTCAAGAAATACACAGATATAGACCTGAAGGCCTGTAGTAACAGACTGATATCCTGGATTGGGCACCTGAAGATTTTTCACTTGCTGCAGTTTCTCCTGTGCTTTGAAGAAACAAACTAACATGGATTGGTTGGATAAGAAACCTTCCTATCCAACTCTGAGAACAGAGTATTGAGATTAGGGTGGAGATTTGTACTTTTGAAGGGTCTGTACAATAGGCTAATGGACAGGGTGCTTCTCTGAGGAGTAATGAAATTGATGAATAAGAGGGAAGAAAAAAAGGCACTCTCACTTCCTTCTCAAAATGGAAATCCAGGACACTTTACAGTAAATGACAAAGTGGGAAAAAACAGTGTTTATCCTTCCCTGACCCTCCTGCGGTTCTCTCCTAGTCTCAGCCTCTCGCCATCTAATCTAGTTTTTACCATAGCATCACCCTCAGACACATCTAATCAATTCACCCACAATCTCCTTCACAGTCTGACTCCATTTCCCCCTGTACTCGATCCAACGCAACCCATCCTCACCTCCTGGCTTGGAATCTCCCCAAGCCCTCTCAGTTTCCTTTAGCCAACAACCCCCACTTGCTAAGAAACACATCCTTACCTCAGACCTACGCTCCAGGTGGAGAATCCTTCCTCCTCTCTAACATCCCCACAGCTCACTATCACTCTCATCTCTGAATCTTCTCTCAGCTGACACTTCTCCACACACAAGCCCTCCAAGCTAAAAAAGCCTAAGTGAAAACTGAGCAAGGATTTGGCCCTTAGGATATATTGGTATATAATACAATATATCCTGTGTGGAAAACAACATAAACCAGAATCATTTCATATAAACATGTTAGTATTAATGTGCCTTACTGTCAATACTAACATGAATATTTTGGACAGTAAAACAGAATCATTCTCACTATCACAAACCCTTAAAGACTATTAAGTAATGTAATATGTGGATATAATTCCACATCAGGGCCAAGATTTTCATAAGCTACTTGTGATTCTGAATGCCTCAATTATTGAAAGTACTGAGCATTCACTCTCTGAAAATCAGGCCCCTTTAAGATGTCGCAAGATGGACATCAAAAAATTTGAGGTACTCAAAATCACTAGTTACTTTTGAAAATCTTGGCCTAGGATTTTGAGGAGAAATTACTTAATTTCCACACTTGTGTATGATGTTTCCAGAACCCCTCAATATGGTTAGGCAGCCTAATATAGAAGACGGGGTACCTAAAAGGTTGTTACAAGGAGGAGAGAGAAAAATTGTTCTTCTTAATGGCTGAGGATAGGACAAGAAGCAATGGGCTGAAATTGCAGCAAGGGAAGTTTAGGTTGGACATCAGGAAAAACTTCCTGTCAGGGTGGTTAAGCACTGGAATAAATTGCCTAGGGAGGCTGTGGAATCTCCACAGGGTGACCAGACGTCCCGATTTTATCGGGACCGTCCCGATATTTCCTTGTTTGTCCCGCGTCCCGACCGACATGCGGTCGGGACAACCGGACAAACAAGGAAATGCCCCGGAGCCTAGAGCCCGGAAGTGCTCGCACCCCCCCCGCCCCGACTCCGCCCCCTCCTCCCCCGATTGGCTCCCTCCCCGAATCCCCACCTCTTCCCAGGGCTCACCCTTCCTCCCCCCTCCGCAAGCGCTGGAGGGAGGCCCGGGAGACGCAGGGGAAGCGCGGGGCCGGGGTGAGTAAGAGTCCGGCCTGGCCCCGAGCAGGCAGGACTCAGTTGGGTGGTAGGGCGAGGAGGGGGACGGCCCGCGGGGCCAGGCGGCGGCTGTTGTTGTCCCCCCGGGCAGCGGGACTCGGGAGCAGCCGCTGCTGCAGCTCCCACTGCCGCGGGGGAGGAAGTGGCCATGGCGCTCCGCGGCTGCGGCGCCTCCGAACCCCCCGAGCCGGGGCCTGCTGCGGGGACCCAGTAGCGCGCACGCTGGGCCCAGCCCCTGGCCAGTCGCGTCTGGGCTGCTGCCCAGCTGGTGCTATCCCACGGCGGCCCCGGGGTGGAGGCATCGGCAGCCCAGCCCCGTTCGTTCCCCTGCGGGACGGGGGGGCTGGGGCCTGCTGCCCCCACTCCGGGGCCGCCGCGCGATAGCACCAGCTGGGCAGCAGCCCAGACGCGACGGGCCAGGGGCTGGACCCAGCGTGCGCGCTGCTGGGTCCCCGCAGCAGGCCCCGGCTCGGGGGGTTCGGAGGCGCCGCAGCCGCGGAGCGCCATGGCCGCTTCCTCCCCC
>NC_048299.1:209300395-209341089 GCF_013100865.1 Trachemys scripta elegans
CCCCCCCCCCCCCCCCCCCGCGTCCCGATATTTGTCTTTGGTGATCTGGTCACCCTAAATCTCCATCATTGGAGATTTTTAAGGGGAGGTTAGACAAACACCTGTCAGGGATGGTCTAGATAATACTTAGTCCTACAACGAGTACAGGGGACTGGACTAGATGACCTCTTGAGTCCTATGATTCTATGATTAATACTGCTATATAGCTAAAGTTCTAATATCAATCTGCAAAAATGATACTTTTGAAAGGCTGGTATTTTGCTGTCATAGCCATGAAATGAGTCTGGAAGAAAACTGAACTTGTGACATTCTTAACCAATAAGACTGAATTATACAATTTAAAAAAATCAGTTGTACACTGATTGGCTAAGTCAGTGACAAAGACCTGAAATCCAATTGTAAGATATTATGGGTTTGTTTGTTTTTCTATAACATCATATCTAAAAATTAGGTGTTTATACAAATATATGCAAAAGCAAAAAGATATAACCCAATCTATATTTTGATTCACCAGATATAAATACCAGGACATGGTGACTGGATAATCAGGGAATTGGTAAGGGAATATCAGGCCTCTTATTTTCAGGGTCAAACACAAATTCCCCTGGAGACAAATAGCTGTTATGGATGTAATGGCTAACAGACATGGAAAAACAGTTAAAATATTTAAAGTGCATGCACAGGTATTTGCAGGGGCATGTACAAGTGTGCCCAGTTTCATGTATACACAAGCTGGGGCGAGAGGCCCAGATAAAACTTTAGCCATAAATATTGATTATTTTCATGGTTGTTAAATCATTATTAAAGCAGGCTAGAAGCAGGTTTGCATTCTGTTGACTGCTAGCACTGCCAGTGTCACAAATGCTATCATTTTCTAACAATATAGATGTTTCCAGCACTAGATTCAGCAAAGCCAAATGGAATTGGCAACTTTAAAAAAATACATTTCACTGTTTAATCCTGGTGACGAGTTCTTCTTGCCCTGTATTTTTTTTGCTCCTGGGCTCACGAATATGGCTACAGTTTTCTTTTAACCTAGAGACATAGGCAGCTCAAAGAAAGCGTGGCATTGTACAGGTTGTTCAAGCATACGCAGGGTTGAATTCCACCCTTTCAAACTGATTCAGTCCAGTGAGCTGGAGCCCTTTTAATGTTTCACTAATGCTATGATGACCTAAATTACAGTATAAATGTTTTCAAAAATATTTTTGATTCCTCTGTATAAAAGTACTGTACACACAGAGGCGTAGGCAGGAAACTTTAAACACTGTTTTTAAATATCAGCCTGCCCCAGAAGCATATACTCCCAAGCCTCCCTTCGGCTACTATGAAACAAAAAAGGTTTGCATAGCAGATATTTACTGGGCTTGGGGTATTGGATAAGATGCTCAACATTTCCTCTCCTAAACTTCTATGCGGTAGCAATGTGTTGTTACATAGCTACAGTGCTCTATACCAGAAATAGATGCATTTTTGTGGCAGATGAGGTGATTCTCATGTACAGCTTGAAAGTACTGTAGGATCCTTTCAGATGAAAGGTGCAAGACTAAAAAAAAAAAGTGTAGTAGTGGCGTTGTTCTCTCCCCTTTACTTTTATTAAGTAAATGATGGAAAGTTTGGCCACTACTGTAAAGATGGGGACTCTTCCAATGTCATACATTGCATTGTGGTAATTTCATTGTCCTTGGTTTCTTGGGCAAAGACAGGAGTGTAAGCAAGAAGCTGTAGTAGCCATTCCATTATTGTCTGTCACCCCATCTGAGCTCTGCAGATGCTAAACAATTCCTCCCTGCACCACCCCAAATGAGAAATACTAACTATATATAATTCCAACTGTTTGCTCTTGAGCAATACAAGTCCACTTAATGCTGCAGAAGAGCACGGGCAGAGTCACTCTGTGACCTTTTCTCAATTTAGTCTTATGAAATATCACTGTACTGAGGCTATGAAACCTGAGGAATAGTATCATTGTTATTTCAGTACAAACCCCGTGGAATTCTGAAGAATTCTATGAAAGGTAAGTTACAGTCAGGGTGTCTGGTATCCTGCAGCATTCAAGACTGAGGTTCAGGATTCCTGGGATTGTATGGCATTAGGGCTGGTCTGCACTGGGGGGGTGGGGGGAAAGGGGAGTGGATCGATGTAAGATAGGCAACTTCAGCTACGCTATTTGTGTAGCTGAAGTCGAAGTATCTTAGTTTGACTTACCTGGCTGTCCTCATGGCGGCAAGTCAACCGCCGTAGCTCCCCCATCGACTCTGCTTACTCCTCTTGCCGAGGTGGAGTATGGGCGTTGATTCAGGGATTGATTTATCGCGTCTAGATGAGACGCGATAAATCGATCCCCGATAGATCGATTACTACCCGCCGGGTAGTGTAGACGTGGCCGCAGATTCTGAACAGATTCTCTTTAAGCAAATACTGGCCCTCATAGTCCTCAAAATGTGATTTCATCAGGATAAGTGTATGTAGTTCACAGTGACTGACTGTTATTAGTATACTCAACCCACAAGAACATTGAACCTTTTAGGCCTGCCTTGAAGTAAATCACAGCAACTAAAAACAGGACTGCAATTTTTTCCTCTTCATTTGACCCTTACTTTTGTTGTTATAGGAATTAATGGCAGCTCTGATTAGCATTTCGTGTTTTTATGTAGGCTCTTATAGATAGAATCATAGAAAAAGAAAAATGTAATTGAAGAATGAATTGTGCAGTGGGAGACATACAAGCAAATTACTTGTAAAAGGGACTTTCCTCATGGATGAGGACAGAGGTGAGAGATGGTACTCCAAAGCGCACATTATTGTTCTTTATGTGTTGCAGTGGGAAGAGAATTTACGAGAGTAGTAGAAAGGACAGAAACAGTGAAACCCAAAGCAACGCTAGTGTTTGCAGCTGAGCCCTGGCACCCAAGAGACTGGAATCTGGGTCATAGCTTTGTCTCACCTTAAAGTCTGATGAAACACAAAAGGTCCTGCCTGCAGGGAAAATGAGAAGAACAATCAGTGACCATCAAACAAGAAGAGAGAAGAGTTTAAATACCCTCAGGTCCAGAAGGGTGGACTGCTGTTTCACTCAGTACCAAGGGCATCTGAAAACTAAAGCAAAGCCCTAAAATAGGAAATGTATATATAGAAGAGAACGTCCTGCCCCCTGCTCGCCCACCAATACATATGCATAATGCACCTGTAAACTAACCAATAAGGAAGAAAATTTTCAACTGTCACTTTTTAGGCAGTCAGGTATCAATGGCGGGTGCCTAACAAAACATCTGTTTCTATTTTTGCCCTTGACATTCATGCACCATAGTGAACCACTAGCTGGTTGGGTTTGTTGAATATTTTTGATAGGCCATCACATAATGTAGTGATCTAGTTTCCTGAGTATAAAGTAGTTTGTTTCTGGAAAGCAAGCCTAGTAGTCTGGAGCTGAAATTCGTGGCTAGGCCCCAGGCTTCCATTTTGGCCGCAGTCCAATTTACTTTGACCAGACTACTGCTCCTTTTGGTCACCTCCATTGTCTTTGTAACACTGTTCACAGCAGGAGTTAGTGCAGTCTACTCAGACTAGGCTAACGAAGATGGATTCCCCCAAAGAGTGACGAAGGTGCATAGCAGAAAGCAAAATGATGCTGTTGATATCACATCTGTGCTCATCTCTTGTTCTTTTTCCTTTTAGGGTTTGTCTACTCTTTGAGATCGGGGCGTGAGTTCCAGCTCGAGAAATCACTCTCATGCTAGCGCTTATCATTTTTAAAACCAAAATATTTGGGAGAGGGATTTGAGTTGAAATGATTTTTTGTTTTGAAATTTTAGAAAATGTTCACAAAAAAAGAGTTTTTTTTTTTTAAAAAAAGGTCAGAATGGAAATGAAATGATCAAACAAAACATTTTGATTGATCCAAATGGACTTATTTTTCAGATTTTTAATTCATGAAAATTTTTGAGATTGACTTTTTAATCTCAATTTGGGATGGGAACATATTTCAATATATCAAAAGTTTTTGCAGAATGGGAAAACCATTTCCCACTCAGCTCTATTGTGTGCTACATCTGTATTATAAATGCATTGCTTGACATTTGAACCTTAAATATATGGCTAATGTTAACCTGTCTTCCATTGCCTGTGTCTGATTTACACTGTAAGCAGCGTGGACTGTGATTGTGTCTTGCTTTATGTCTGCACATCACCATGCACACTCTTGGTATTCAGTAAATAATAGAGAAGAAGAAGGAGATGAGTGATAATTCTATTTCATGTGGTGAGGTGTTGTAGCACGGCGGAGCACTCACCGGCACGAAGCCTCCTTCTCTGGTTGGTCTGGGAATTAGCTCTTCCAGCTTCGGAGCGCCTCCTGCTGGCCAGTATCTCCCTTGCTGTCGCCTGCTTCTCCCTTTTCTACAACCACCCTTTAGTTCAGGCCCCACATCCCTCTCAG
The DNA here is from genome assembly GCF_013100865.1 of Trachemys scripta elegans. Lineage (NCBI taxonomy): Eukaryota > Metazoa > Chordata > Testudines > Emydidae > Trachemys > Trachemys scripta. The sequence goes on from NC_048299.1 coordinate 209,304,834, forward strand.
CCCCACAGCAGTTCCCCCACACTAAGGGATCGTCCCCTCCCTGGGGAACTCCAATTCCCCGAAGCCCATCTTGCCTCAGTGACCAACTGCCAGTCTTCATCTAGCCCCATCCCTCAGGGGCAAACTGCAGTCTGAAGTGGCCACTCATCATTGGCTAGGGGGTTGGACCTGCTGCCTTTTCCTGGCCTGCCTGCACCGCTGCAGCTTCAGTACCACCACAGGCTCTTTTAGCCCGGCCTCAGCCTGGGGACTCACCTGGCCAGAGCTCCCCAGCTCTGCCTGTCCTTCCCCAGCACTCCTCTGTTTGAGATACCCTTCTCTAGCCAACAGTCAGGTCCTTCCCACTCCACCACTGGAGTGAGACTCCCCCTGCTTAGTTCCCAGCCCTTTTATCAGGGCCAGCTGGACCCTAATTGGGTGTGGCCATACCTGCGGCTGCTTACCCAATCAGCCTCCCTTGGCTGCTTTCAGCCCCAGCCCTCTCCAAGGGCTTGCTTTTAACCTTTTCCAAGCCGGAGCCAGTGACCGCCCCACTACAGGTGTATTTAGCATTTTCCTTTCATGTCAATGAGACCTCCCATCCTGCCAAAATCTTTCTATGGTTACTGTGAGCTCTTGCAGTCACACAGATAGTGTTAAGAATGTGACTGAGTGACAAAACTGTGACTCTTGATGCAACTTCCACTGATGATTTCTGGAAAACTTTCACAAGAAAATGATAAAAGACAAAACACCTTATCACCTGTGGGTGAACACTTTTCACAAAGTGATCACTCTATATCTGACTGATCCGCCTCATCCTCAAAGGAAGCACTCTCGCCAGGTCTAAACCACAGACCAATATCAGTATTACTATGTCACTCAGGGGTGTGAAAAATCAACACCCATGAATGACATAGGTATACCGACCTAACCCTCCATGTAACCAGCACTATGTCAGTGGAAGAGCTTCTCCCGTCAATATAGCTACCGCCTCTAGGGAAGGTGGATTAACTGCGCTGGTGGGAGAAGCTCCTCCATCGGGATAGTAGTGTCTTCACTAAAACTAAAATGTTTCCCAGAGAGAACATTTCCCAGATTTGAAAAAGAGCTCTGTGTAAGCTTAAAAGCGTGTTTCTCTCACCAACAGAAGTTGGTCCAATAAAATATATTACCTCACCCACCTTGTGTCTCTCAAATATCCTGGGACCGATAGGGCTACAACAACACATGTACAAAGTACTTAACAAATGTACTTAAGAAGGAAAAATGAAATGCATGACTACAAAATGGGGACTAACTAGCTAGGAAGTAGTATTGCAGAAAAGGCTCTGGGATTATAGTGGATCACAAATTGAATAACAGTCAGCAAGGTGATTCAGCTGAAAAAAGGCTAATATCATTCTGGGTTGTATTAACCGGAGTGTCATATGTAAAAAGGTAATTGTCCCACTCTACTCGGCATTGGTGAGGCCTCAGTAAGCATACCGTGTCCAGTTTTGGGAACCACACCTGAAGAAAGATGCGGACAAATTGGAAAGTGTCCAGAGGAGAACAACAAAAATGATAAAAAGTTTAGAAAACCTGACATATGAGGAAAGGTTAAAAAAAACACTGGAAATGTTTAGTCTTGAGAAAAGAAGACTGAGGGGAGACCTGATAACAGGATTCTCAAATACGTTAAATGCTGTTATAAAGAGAATGGTGGACAAATAACTGTATGTTTAAGCAGCACTGAAGAAGTGTCTTTGGTCCCTCTGTGCATTAGATTGTATCAGCTTTTTCTATTAGAAATCCTGTTTTCAAAGATTAAGAGCTTACACATAAAAGTCTCCAGACATTTTTTAAAAAAAGAAAATGAACTCATTATTATAACCTGGGACAATGGATTTCCCAACTTTGGCCTGGAACCTCTCCTGGAGATATAAACACAGACCACTCTATTGCCATAGCAAAGGAGGGGTGTTCTGTTTCTTCAGCACCATTCCTCCTTGCACCACTCCACCCAGACCCATACGGACACCCCGCCTTATTTTTTCTGTATGGAAGAGGCTTGATGGAGGTCTGACCGAGGGGCTGGGTGGACCAGGAGAGTTGCAGCTCTCTACAGCACTAACCCAGGTCTACACCCAGATTTTCAGGTGGAAATATTGGCCGGAGGTCATACAGCTCTGTGCCTTCTATGGAGCAAATGCAGAGAGACTCACACAATTATAGTGTAGCTCCTTCAGAGGCTGACCTGATGGAGAGAAGGGCTGTAAATGAGGGCAAAATCTGGATCAATAACTTTAATGACCAGAATTTAAAGCAGATTATAGTCAACATAAATTTAAAGCAAACACTAGTAGTTAATATAGCAGGGCTGAAAACACAGCTTCCATTTGAAGCTGAATATGTTCTGCTGTTGAAATTCAGAGGGAAGTGGTACAGGTTTGATAGAGCTTTTAGTTGGTGCTTTTAGTTTGTTAAGCATCTCCAGGCTATTGCTTGGCACCAGTTCCTCCAGGCCTTAGGATTAGCTAACTTTTTATTTTTGGTGAATGTCATGCTGGTGAAATGTGCCAAGCTGACATTCCTGTGGGGAAAGCCTTTTATCCACAGAACAGGTACATGCCACAGCCTGTGCTATGCGGTACTGCATGAGCAATGGCAATGCAAGCTTCTACACATTGCCTTGCAAGTGTCTCAGACCCTGAAAAGAGTGAGAACAGGTTAGGTCCCATGACCATCCTCCTAGTCTCACAGAAGAGATGTTCCATCAGCTTGGTAATTTTGTTGCATTCTGGACATTCATCTACCGGGATCTGTACCAGGACCATCACCAGTTCATGTTATATATGCTCCACAAGCAGTAGTAACTTTTAGTTACTGTCCTGCCCCAATCTTGGTCTGGATTTGAATCTGGGGTGAAAGATTTTTATTTGCTTTCTCTGTACTAGCCTCTCAGTCTGCAAAGACTGGCTGTCTTGATTTATTTGCGAGTGGAACTTAGCTCTGCAGTCAGGGAGTTCTCCATCTCACATTTTCCAACCCTTGACTTCTTTGCAAGCCTCATTTACACCTCATCCTAGAAGGTGTCATAGTGAGGTCTTACATGCTTTATGTATGTCATGCTGGGGAATGAGTGATACCAAACCTAGAAGTCTTCATGCTCTTTCACAACCTGTAGACAGTACTACAGAGCCCACGAGTGAATTTGCCTTGCTCAGGACTTACGTGCATTACTTACTTGTTCTGTAGCTTATAACCTTTACACTTTTCTAAACAGCGGTTCAGCCTCAGTAGTAGTATGGCCTGGAGCAGACACATCTTTGGCATTAATTTGGTTTAGTCCAGTCTGTTTCATAGCATAGTGTAATTTGTTGAAAATGTCCCTGGACTGAATGTCATTTTACAGTAATCACACGGAAAGACTTACCAGCAACAGCAGCTGTGAATCACAGATTATATTGTATTGTTTTAGCTACGAGAGAAGTTATTTTACCTCCGTATTGGACACTCATGTGACTGCTGCTGGAATGCTGAGTCCAGTTCTGGCACCCACAATTCAAGAAGGGTGTTGATAAATTGGAAAGGGTTCAGAGAAGAGCCACAAGAATGATTAAAGGGATTAGAAAATGTGCCTTACAGTGATAGACTCAAACAGCTCCATCTATTTAGCTCAGCAAAGAGAAGGTTAAGGGGTGACTTGACTCCAGTCTATAAGTATCTCCATGGGAACAAATATTTAATAATGGGCTCTTCAATCTAACAGAGAAAGGTATGACATGATCCAGTGGCTGAAGGTTGAAGCTAGACAAATTCAGACTGGAAATAAGGCCTAAAGTTTTAATGGTGAGAGTAATTAAACACTGGAACAATTTACCAAAGGTCATAGTGGATTCTCCATCGCTGACAATCTTTAAATCAAGGCTGGACATTTTTCTAAAAAATATGCTCTAAGAATTATTATGGGCAATTTCTATGGCCTGTTATACAGGAAGTCAGATTAGATGATCACAATGATCCCTTCTGGCTTTAGAATCTATGAATCTATAACGCATTTGGTATTAGAAATTTGGCTTGGCATTCACTGGGAGATAGTAACAAATGGGATATGATAGGCTGGTATAAGACACTGGTCCTCAATTCACATGGTTTTGTCCGTAAGCATTAGAGAATTTTTATTAATAGCGACAGTTAAATATACAGCAAAAGACATACTGAAATTGTCATAATTACCTTAAGTGAATGTGTATTAGTACATAATATTGTCATAGGGAATGATATACAAATCAGGGGCTTGTAACTGAACGTTTCTGGAATTGCAAGATGAAATTGTGAAACTGGTAGCAAAATGAAATGACTCCATTGAGTTTAACATGAATATGTTTGAATTACACATAGAACAAGAATTTTACATTGTTCACCTCACAAGTATGAATGTACAATTTTCCTGCTGTCTTTTCCCACCCCTTTTTGTTCTTTTTAGCTATTCTGTGATTAACACGGTCTTGGGTAGATTTCAGTATTTTCCCTGCGTTAGCAGGATGTGATCTAGGTGCTGCTGCAGTATGAATCTTTTAAAAGCAGCCTAAGAAATATTTAAGACCCTAGTCTAGGAGGAACAGCTCTCCCAGGCATAATTTTTGGTACTGGTTGCAGCAGGGAGCGTATGCTGTGAGGAAAGTATTATTTTTCTAAATGGAAGGTGTCAGATGGTCACGCAATGTGACTGCATGTTCGAGATCACTGCCTCCCATCTGCAATTTGTGACGTGTGAAAGATTCTGCCCAAATGTGCTCATCAACTGGAAACTCTCAGCACTTTTTTTTTCTTATCAGGAGAGACCAAGATAACCAATGGTTTACAGATCAGGGATCCTATCAAATTAATATCATTCTAGGATAAAATCTGCTTTAAATACAACTACTAAACTCCAGCAAAGTTAACTAGTACATACAAGTTCATTCATCTGATTAAAAATCCCTACTAATAAAAGAAGAATATACATTGCATTTTTAAAAAAGAGCATTTTGCTCATACCTTTTACAAGAAGCCTTCATATAAAATGTGACAGTCTTTTCCAGTACTAACTAATGCCATCCATTTAGAACATCTACTAGGCTTATGACAGGCATTAATGTACTGGGGATAGTTTTTCCCTGTCCAGCTTTTCTCTGGATCACATGAGCTGCTTGCTTTTTCTGTCTCTTTATCAGTTAAATGTATCCTGATGTGGCTGGAAGCGAAGTAAGGATTATTTGCCTCTAGAACAGCATCTGCAGATTCTCCAGCAACGGAAGTGTTCTGAGTAGTGGATCATTTGTTTAAATCAGGATGACTCTACTCAGAGACAGAGTTGGGTTTCTCTCACTTGGAAGAAGGACTGCCACGTTGCTTTGGTGATAATATAGCTCCATCCGGCTCTGAGCTATCTGCCTCCCTATTAGCAAAGCAACCTCTGGAGAGGCCACATACAATCCCTTCTCTGTTTGAGTTTCAGCCAGGGGAAGACATGGAGTTTCTAGGAAAATGCCAGGCTACAACCTGGCATTGTAGCCAGGTTGTAGCCTGGCATGGTTGGTGAAGGCCAGTGGGTAATATGCTGGGTTGGGTCTACTCTTGGAGAATTGATGATGCTTCTCTTTGAGAGCGCAAGGTGCCAGCTTCCTTCAAGGATACACTTCTTAGGTCTCTTCAAAGAAATCATTGCTTGAAGCATCTAGTTTAGCCAATTACTAACCAATTTCTAATATCCCATTTCAAATGGGACAAAAATGTGGTCGAGAAGGTTATGTTAAGACAACTTCACCAACATCCGGTGTCCGCAGAATTTATTGGCGGGCAGTCTAGTTTCAAGCCTGGATATGGTACTGAATCAGTTCTGGTTGTGTTGGTCAATAGATATAATATTTATCTGCCACAATGGTGTTTTGAAGCTTACTTATTGCTTGTTAATTGTTGAGATCTTCAGACAGGAGGTACTGTATAAGAGCAGAGGTCTACTAATAGCATAAATAAATAATGTTTCCTTGCCTGCCTTAAGAGATACCCTTCAGCATTTCATAGTCAGATTTGATAAGTACCAGTGGAAAATTCCTCTCCAATGAGGCAGTGTTGTTGGTCAATAAGCTCATGGCATTTAATATCATCTTCTAGTTCAGCCAAGAAATACAACAGCAGAAGTGTTGGCCAATCCAAAATAAGGGCAGATTTATCCATGAATCAAGCATTTATACTGTGTTTATTCTATGAGTCAGCCAGCAGATGCACTTCTTTCAAAAATATTGACAGGGAATTCGGTGCTGGTGAACAGCGTTTGAGTGACAACCTTCTATCTAGAGAAGAGTTAGAGCAAAGGCAGCAACAATCTAATCTTCCCCATATGGCCCTTTTGGTGTGTCTTATCTGGAGGAGAAAGTGCATTTCCCCTTCCATACCCATTTACTCCTTGGTCTCTCTGCTAGGAAAAATATCAGTTAGTGCTAATTCTAGTATTTAGCTTTGGGCTGTGGATATCTTATGAACAGAAACGGATGAAGACCACCACCCATGTCACCTAAGTCAGTAATATGCTGTCGTATGGTATCTCACAGTGAACTTGAAGTGGATCATGATATCTAAAGCTTGTGAAACCTGTAAGCTTCAAATTACAGGATGCTTGTGGGAAGAATTGGAGCCCCACAGTCTTCCAGTGCTCACTTGCCTCCCAGCAACTAGCCTATAGCTAGCCTGACCTGCAGTCACTTCTGAGCTTCAACCCATGAGCACCAGAGCACTATATGGGCTGTTATTAGCAGAGGCTGCAATAACACAGCTGCACACTCTCTAAGAGGATGCCTCCGTCTATCATTTTCAGCAATGCATTTAGCAATCGATAGCCTACCCAAAGCCTTCCATCCATCATTTTGCAGCACTCTCTTCCCATGGGAAGTGATGACATCTTCTTCCTGACAAAGAGCTCCACACCATGTTTGTCACTGCTTTCCCCGTCACCATCTTACCTCTTCTCTCACATCAGCACCATAACAGTCTGCTAGCAGAGAAAGCTTTAGGAGCAGCCCTATACCTCCAGAGAGCAGGGTGGGCGTGATGAGTCAAAAGGCCTAGTCGAACACAGGAGCAAGTCAGTGCTGAGCAAGTTCCCCTAGACGGCCTCCGGATGACACAATTAAGTCAACAATTGAGAAAGATGATTTTGGCAGCAGAGTTTGTATTTATTTGAGGTTGTAGCACTCAAGTCCAGAGAAAGATGATGAGGATGTTTGGTTTTTATTTCATGGCTAGAAACTGCCATTGCATTTGCATAAGGTCCTAGAAGTTAGCCTTAAGGCTATCACTATTTTTTTATTGCTGTATGAGGCAAATTAATGCAGAAGGACAAGAGCTTCAATTTTTTTTCTAGTTGAAGGCCCCATTAGGAATTTGTCAGTTTCCTAAGGTTTTACTCCTATCATATCACACTTTTAACCTTTTCTGTAGCTTCTTCTGTAAACTACTAAGACATAATTCTCCACTGCCTTGCATTTGATTTGATAGCTATTTATACCCTCTTTGCACAGGTATAAATAATTACACAAGATGCAAGGCAGGCAATAGAAAACATTTTCTGAATTATTCCTTCTGTCTACCATCTAAATGCTGGTGCATTATGTTGGGATCCAATTTGCTTCTGATGAATATTTAGATGTTATCTCAGGCACCTCTACAGAAAAAAGGAAGAGAATAATAATGGACCAGGTGTATTTTTTTAAAACCTTTGTCTTAGTTCTCTATACTCTAACTCTAAGGATTCTTAGAGAGGTTGCAGTATCAATTATTGGAAAGATTAGTCACCATATTGATTGTTGTGTTTAGAGAAAGAGAGGTAAATGCTCTAGAAGCTGTCTCACCTCCCAGAGTTAGCAGTGCCATTTATGTGTCCTTACTGAGAGAGGGGGCATGAAGATGGGAGGCTCAGAAGATATTTCCTGGGGTGAAGATTTTCTTGTGGGGATCTAGGGTAAGGAAGTCATATTAATGATGGAAAACAGACATAGGATTGAAGGGGATGGAATCTGGGGGGCCCAACTTCTATTAAAAAAGAAACATACTAAGAGACAAAATCAGAAACAAAGCAACAATACTGAAAGAAAGAAAGAAAGAAAGAAAGAAAGAAAGAAAGAAAGAAAGAAAGAAAGAAAGAACAAAAGAAAGAAAGAACATCCTGGTAGGGGAGATTGCCCTCTATCTTGTCACACAATATAGCAAAGATGAACAGAAGAGTAACCAGAGCACCCACCAGATGCTGGATGGATGAGATAAGAAGCTCAGTGGAGGGGATTTTGAAAGAAGACTTTGTATTGTTCAGAGAGTCACTCAAGCATAGCGAGGGTGTTCAGTTCAGTTTGGATCAGTGACCTGGGTCACTTTTAATGGTTCACTAAATTCTGACTATCTAAAAATTACAGTTAATGTGCTTTAAAATCTTGAGCTGCATGACAAGACCACATGATTGCTTGTTCTCTCTTGCTCGTGAGTCTATAACTGATGATAATGAGGTAAATGTAGTTCAGACCTTAGAAGATGGGGAATGCTGTCCTGTGCCATAGACAGGATTACAAATTGCCATAAAAGGGTCCACAGCAATGTCCACTTGTTCCTTCGACCCTTCTGTCAGAACAAGAGACTAACCCTTTTTGGGTGGTGTTTGCTAAAGAAATAATTTCCTTTGGTGATTTATAAGATTGCCGCTAGCTTTTTAGTTACAAAAGCTCCTGCAAGGGTGCAATTTATTCCCCCTTGTCCCTGGCCAGCTACTCTGGTCACCCGGTAGGATGAGAGGATACAAGGTTCTGTCTGCACTCTGTCCCATCCCCATGTACTTGCTTGCCATGGGGACTATCTAGAAAAACAGAGTCTGTCCTGTGCACCACACATGAATCCAAAATCCAGGTAGGCCAAATAGAAGGATGGCAGAGGGAGGTATTCTTCCCCTGCATGGCCAGGTCAGACAAGGGCATAATGTAGCCCTAAAGTATCTGAAAGCAAAAAGAGTTTCACTAGTAGTAATGGGCTGGTTCCTGCACAGTGAATGCTGTGATTTGGCCCTCAACATGACTGACCTCAATGAGAACTGAAGATGCTGCACACTTTGCAGAAGGCACTAGGCAGCTTGTGGAAGCAGGCCCAGTGAAAGCATTCACATAGCACTCATCTTCTGAGGATCTCAAAGTGCTTAAAATTATGTAAATATCACACCACCAAATATTAGTCTCTTTTATTGTTATCCCAATCTTATAGGTAGATAAACTGATGCACAGGGAGGCGAGCAGCCAAATTTTCAAAAACAGACACTAATTTTGAGTTCCTAAACTGACATCTAGAGCATGAATTTCAGAGATGCTAAGCACCTGCTGCTCCTGTTATCCTTAGTTGCAGTTGTGAGGGTTTAACACCTCTGAAAAATGAAGCCACTTTTGAAAGTTTAACTGCATGTGATTTATCCAAGATCACTCAGTAGCCCTATTGTCTTAATAGGCAGCAGGTTTAAAACAAACAAAAGCAAGTATTTTTTCACAGAACGCACAGTCAATCTATGGAACTCTTTGCCAGAGGATTTTGTGAAGGCCAAAACTATAATGGGATTCAAAAAACAACTAGATACGTTCATGGAGGATGACAGGTTTCAGGGTAGCAGCCGTGTTAGTCTGTATCCTCAAAAAGAACAGGAGTACTTGTGGCACCTTAGAGACTAACAAATTTATTAGAGCATAAGCTTTCGTGGGTTACAACCCACTTCTTCGGATGCATATAGAGTGAAACATATATTGAGTTGTTCATGCTCTCTGTATGTGTGTATATATTTCTCCTCAATATATGTTTCACTCTATATGCATCCGAAGAAGTGGGTTGTAGCCCACGAAAGCTTATGCTCTAATAAATTTGTTAGTCTCTAAGGTGCCACAAGTACTCCTGTTCATGGAGGATAGGTCCATCAATGGCTATTAGCCAGGATGGGCAGGGATGATATCCCTAGCCTCTGTTTGCCAGAAGCTGGGAATGGCTGACAGGGGATGGATCACTTGATGATTATATGTTCTGTTCATTCTCTCTGGGGCACCTGGCATTGGCCACTGTTGGAAGACAGGATACCGGGCGAAATGGACCCTTGGTGTGACCCACTATGGCTGTTCTTATGCCATGCACCTTGTGTTGTCACTTACACCTGTTGTGCAAAATGGTAGAAGGGGGGTGTAAGAGGACTACCACTCTGAATTGGTAATATAATAAACCTGTAAGCTGCAAGGCAGTGGAGTGTATGGCCAAGTGAGTCACTAGCACAACTGGGAACAGAACCCAGGATTCTTAACTGTTTAAAACTAAGGATGAATTTGGTCAATCTGTCCCAAATAAAACTGGTTCATTTTTCTTCCTGATACTGAAAACAGTGACTTTTGCAGTTTTTATCTGGAGTTTTACAGTTTACATTGCAATACCAGGGCAGATGGTAAAAGCAAATTGGACATTCTTTTCAGAATTGAAAGTTTAACCAGTCCATTATTTCCATTTCCTTAAACAGCCTATTGTGGATCTTACTCTGCCTGGGAACTGGATAACAACAGCCAGTTAATGTGCTAAAGGTCAGAATTTCAAAACTGCTGCTACAAATGCATTACAACCAACTATTAATAATTCTCTCTTTTTTAAGGGGTCTGGTCATGTCTAAAGGAATGCCAGGTACATTTTTCTTGATGTATGAGCACAAGTTACACATAACAGCCTAACAACACAATACTGCCTCTTTAATGCTAATCTATTCCTTGCAATCTACTAGATACATGTAGAATCATTGGTGTGTATCAAGAGAGCAAAATCAGATTCTGAAAATATCTGAAAGGATGCACTAGAGTGTACATAATAATGTATTTTAATCTGCCAGGCCTTAAAATTAATCATGAATTCCCACTGAGATTTTAATAATTTTGAAATGATGTTCTTTTTTTCCATACAGTGATATTCTTGGACAGAGTTCTTGAAATGCTGCCTGTGAACAGGTGGGGGTGGGGAAATGGGGACATTTCTGAATTATCAGGTTAGATAAGATACGCATATGACAGTGACTATTTAATTAGTAACTTTGTCCTTTAGATTGAAGAAAATAAATAATCAGTAAGATATATCAGAGACAAACTTTATCACATCATAAAGTTGGCATGTAGCTTGATGTATCGGGGCATATATTTAAGGGAACTATTCTCACCTGGCAGAAGCCTGGACTAGATGACCTGACAGGTCCTGTGAAAGCTTGCAACCCCCCAAATTTGGGTGAGGATGTTAATCGTAGCTCCAAACTTTGGGAAAGTACTGTCATTAGTAGTAGCACGCACAAGATCCTATTGATTACAATGAGAGTTATGTTCAAGAGCTGCAGGATTCAATTTTTTGTTTCTGACTAAATGCTTTTCCAGTTTTTGTCCCTTTAAAAATAAAAAGACTAAGGGCAAAACAAAACCCTGATATGTACATGCAAGGTTCTGAATGGCTTCAAGTTAATGGGAGCTTCACATACTCTTCCAAGGCCAGAATTTTGTCCTGAACATTAGCTCCCGTTACTAATATATTTTACAACAGGTGTTTCTTAAGGTAATAAAAGAAGCAATATAATGATCACAAACCCAATTGCTTCTCATTTTGATAGGTGTTTTGTCTTTGACAAGTGGCCATGCATAAAATACAGTAAACAGCATATGTATTGCAGAAGGTCTGTGATTCTCAGGGCCAAAAGGAACACACACAATGTACTGTCCAACAGCAAACCACTGAATGCAACAAAACAAAATAGTTGTAATACGTACAGAATGTAATTGATATGCAAAGGGTTAGCTCTGCACCCCTTCTACTCCTCAGCAGAAGATGCACAATTCATAAGGGACAGATTCACTTAAAACAAGCAAAATAAACAACCTTCAAGAAACTACCTTGTAATATTTTTTAATTAAAGCATATCACTTATGTTCTACCATTTATATGGATTTTGCACAGCTGTTTACACTAATATGCGTTAAAATGGGTAATTACCACAGCAATCACAGTCTGACACAATACTCCTGCTACATTTTAAACATACAGCCCTGTCTTAATCTCACTCACATACACACACACACACACACACACCTGTTTCAAATGCTGGCATTTTTTTTCTGCTAGTTATTGCCAGTGAATCTTTCATTTCAGAACAGGCACAGACTATTTTACATGTTCCAAGCTACTGTATTAACAGCTTCTTGGTTGTGTTTTTGTTTCCCATTTTAAATGTTGAGGGAGGCGAAAGACAGACTGAATGGTGATGTTTATGATGAGAGGGTAGGGGTAGGGGTAGAGGATAGCTGGGAATAGCTGAAGTGTGTCTGACACAGCAGTTTCTCTTATGTAGCACTCTTTTATTTTATTTTTATGAGGCTGAAGCAAATTGATGCCTTCTGATTCCATAGTCAATAAAACGTGTAAATTCCAGCTGTGGATTGGAAAGTGATTGGATTAAAAGGGAGGTGTTGGGTCACAGCCATCTTTGAAGTTGTTAGTGTGCCATGTTATCCCATTGCCTGGATGCTGTAGAGAGTGCTAGTCCCTTCATACTTAAGGCTCCAGTTAGATTCTTGCTATGACCCTGACGTTCAGCTTTCCTCTAACTGGCCCCCTGCCTCTCAGATAAACGAATCCCCCAGAAATCTAACATGACCCATTCCATCCCAGGGTAGAATTTTTCTAGGAACTTTGGAAAAGGAGTTTTAAGGATGTAATGTTTCCTAAATGGCTCCGTCCTTTGCTTTTTAAAAACATTTTCTAATGTGGCACTTTCTATTGCCGCAGAGGCCTGGCCTATGTGTTCTAGATTTATTTTATTGCCCTTGTCAAGGAGAAGTTTCCTTTAGTGGGGGATGTGAGGAGGGGTGGAGGAAAGTACATTGCTGTCATGTGCATACAAAACATTTTAAATATAAGTAACATCTAAGTGACCTACAGCTGGCACCAGACTGCACTGCGGCTGCTGGGCTGAGCCAGAGGTGGTAGCATACTGTAAGGCAACCAACCACCGCTTCCTAGACCTTGCCAGAAGTTTGTCTTTTACCTAATCTGTCTGGTCAACAACACCCCTTGTCCTCTTTGAGCCCCAATACCCTGATGAGGCTAACCGCTATTCTGAGTCTCTCCATGTCTCCTCCTATCTCCAAAACCCTCCCTCTACCCCACTGCATAATATATTGTGCATATAAACTGAGACCATGTCAATGCCTCATGCTCTTCCCTTGTCCCTCTCCATGTCCTCTTAGCCACACTCATGCTGCGAGCCTTCTGGTCTCCTGCCCAACAGCTCAATGCTTTCCATCCATCCATCCCTTCTCTTGCACCAAGTCCATTTGTAAATATTTAAAGATTGTGGCCCCCCTTCTGTACCTTACCAAGCTGAACTTGCTACAGGTCACAGGGAGGGAAACAAGGTGGCAGTATACCAGCTTTGCATATCCCCTGATTCTGAGGCCAATCACAGATTGATCTGTGCTCTGGTTTAAGCTAGAGCAGTCTGAGAGCTGCTCCAAATTGTTTATGTCTTCAGTGGCTCCCAAGGGGCTGTTGTGGAATGCAAGAAAAGTTGGAGCACAGAAACACTCGGGCCACACATCTAACACACCCCTATGTTGGAGGTTGTGATGGGGAGAGGGGGGCGGCAGTTGTTCTGTTGTCTCTTCACCACCTGAGGAGTCTCTTTGTGCCATGGGAATTCCTAGGCGCCTGGTTCAGCCAGCTATATGGCCGCTGTATGTAAGTAGAGAGGAACCTAGAATCAGGGCCTGTCTCTTTATACTTTCATTAAAAATTAGGAAACCCCCCACAGAAAAACTTGGGTAATTTTAAGTTAAGGTTGTTAAGTGCAATTCAAAGGAAGTCCTAAATTACACAGCACAGCACCAAACAAAGGAAATCACAAGCTACAGCTCCATTAACAATTCCAACTCAACCCAGAATCATGCACACTGAGCAATAAACACAATACGTCTGTGATGTGGATTAGCATTGTGTTTCCTGTTTTGAATTGCCCTCATCAGTAGACTTCAAAGTGCCTGACAAAGGAGAGGGTAAACACTACTGACATGTTACAGAAAGGGCTACTGACACACAGAGAGGTTCAGTGACTTGTCCGAGGTCACACAAGAAGCCAGTGGCAGATCTGGGGACAGATCTTAGATCTCCCGACTCTCTGTCCGCTGGACCAGATTCCCTCCCTTCCATTGACGCAAGTGCTCAGAAGATGAATAGAGTAGACAGGCATCTTCAACCTGAAGTCAGGCCATGGGGCTGCATCACAGACCCTCACATCTGCTACTCCAACCCTTGGGCTAGAATAGCAACTGCAGGTCCTCTGTGACACTTACACTGGATGTTAGGGTCACCGGATCTCATCTTCTCTCACCATCACCCATGCCAGACTGCACTGGGTTGAAGAGCATATAGGGGCACTTTGCATGTTGCTCAGCCAGTTAGATCTCTCTGCAGAGACCTGATGCAGGACTTGAGTGGTACATAGGCAGGGGTCTTGTGTGGTCTCTCTGCACAGGGGCTTAATTCCATTGAATGTTATTTTGGAAAAAGTATTAGCATCTCTGTACTGGTTTATAAAAATCTTAAATATTTATCATTACATTCATTTGATAGACCATAATGAGGGTGAAATATATTGTTTCCCTAGTTCGTGATGATGCTCATAATAAAATAGAAATTACATTTATACAGCACCTTTTATGTAGAAGGATTCCAAAGCACTTTACAAACATAAGCAGAGATCACTTCACTTACCTCTGAAATGCAGCTGTGTGCGTGGGGGGGGGGGGGGAGAGCATTTAGGAGTGCATAGCAACAATACAAAACAGTTTATGGCAACAAATAAAGAAGAATACTGTATCTAACTGGAACTGCCGGGGAAATTTAAGCAAGCACAATGTAATTATCTAACTCAGCATTTGGACATGACACCTTGATTCTGAACAGGTCTACTGGAAATGTATTTAAAGTTTCTGGCTCTCAGCATTTAGTCTTCTAGACGATGTTGACTCATTATAAATAGTGAACTTACAAAACATAATAAGGGTGAAACCAACAGGATTCTATAGAAATTATTTTATGCAACTTATGGAATTCAATAAGGAATTATATAACACTGCTCTACAGCCAAAATGCTTCTGAAATAAATGTAGTCGAATTTTACTAATTCTGGGTCACTGAGAACGAAAATGATGCTTAAAATTGTTGATTGGCTCTAGTTTTCAAGATATGCTATTGGGTCAGTATATACGATCCTTGACTTGGGAATGGCGGAGGATAAGTGAGTTATAAAGGGAAGGGATCTCAATTTAAACCAGAAATGACTAAAATGCATCTTTGACTGGATCTATGAATAAATCTATGACTGGGTTTGGACAGTACTTGCTTTTTAGGCAAAACAATGAATGATGCAATCTGAAGCTGGTATTGCGTCATACATGATATGAATTGCATCATGTTATTCCTAGAAGTCATGAATGATGCAATCATAACGAAGCTTACATCACTCTGCTGAACAAATTGCCCTATATCAGCTCTAGAAATCATACAGTGTCGTGCTCTCTTATTTGTCAGTGTTTGATTTTGCAAAGGGACACATTTCTGTTTAGCCAAAGTGAGCAGAGATGCCTCGTACTTGTGTGAACAGTGCAGATAACTTCTGCTATGTTTGTGGTGAAGTGACTTTTGCATCACAAAAGCGCAGTATAACCACTATGGTTAAGAAAGCCTATCACCTTTATTTTGGCTGCAAAATTGGAGATCAGGACAAGAGGTGGGCCCCACACATATGCTGTAACACTTGTGCAACAAATCTTCGCCAGTGGTTGAACAGGAAAAGGAAATCTATGCCTTTTGCAGTGCCAATGATTTGGAGAGAGCCAACAGATCATACCAGTAATTGTTACTTCTGCATGGTGCCTCCAGTTGGGAAAGGTGTGTCAAAGAAGAAAAAGTGGACTGTGCATTATCCAAACATTCCATCAGCTATACGCCTAGTACCCCACGGAGAAGGGCTGCTGGTTCCTGATGCACCAGAATCATTCTCACTTGAATCAGACGAGGAAGAGGAAGAGGATGAAACTTCTGGTCCTGAACCATCAATGTCACAGGACCCACATTTTCTCCCATCCTCCTCCTCTGAACCACACCTCATAACACAAGGTGAACTGAATGACCTCGTCAGGGATTTGGAACTACCCAAGAGTAAGGCAGAGCTGTTGGGCTCCAGACTACAGCAGTGGAATCTCCTGGCAGGTGATGTTAGGGTTTCCATGTTCCGTGACCATCAAAAGGATCTTGTCCCATTCTTCTTCATGGAAGGTGATCTTGTAGCCTGCAACAACATTGATGGTGTGATGGCAGCCCTCAACATCGTTCACGATCCAGATGAGTGGAGACTGGTCATTGATTCATCGAAGACGAGTCTTAAAGCTGTTTTACTGCATAATGGCAATGTTTTGCCATCAATTCCAGTTGGTCATGCAGTCCATATGAAGGAAACCTATGACAACATGAAACAACTTTTGAGGTGCATAAACTATGACCAACATCAGTGGCAGCTTTGTGGCGATTTGAAGGTTGTTGCTCTCTTGCTTGGTCTGCAGACTGGATACACAAAGTACTGCTGTTTTCTCTGTGAATGGGATAGTCGTGCAAGAGAGTCCCACTACATCAAGAAAGATTGGCCACTCCGACAGCCATTGGAGCCTGGGAGGAAAAGTGTTCAGCATCCACCACTTGTTGAATCAAGGAAGATTTTGTTACCACCCTTACACATCAAGCTGGGTCTGATGAAGAACTTTGTCAAGGCCATTGACAAAACACAAGCAGTTTTCAAGTACCTCCGTGGAAAATTTCCAAGGTTAAGTGAAGCTAAGATAAAGGAAGGTGTCTTTGTTGGTCCTCAGATTCGTGAACTTCTTCAAGATGATGCATTTGACCATGCACTGCATGGCAAGGAAAAGATGGCATGGAAAGCCTTCCAGTTAGGGGCAATAAATTTTCTCGGAAACAACAAGGCAGACAACTACAGGTTGTTGGTGGAAAACCTCCTCAAGGCATACAAAAGCCTTGGTTGCAACATGTCACTAAAGATACATGTTTTGCACTCTCATCTAGATTTTTTTCCACCGAACTGCAGAGCAGTGAGCGACGAGCATGGCGAGCGATTTCACCAGGACATTGCAACAATGGAGAAACGCTATTAGGGCAAATGGAGCCCATCAATGCTTGCAGACTATTGCTGGACAGTGACAAGAGATACTCCATTTAATGAATACAAGAGACAAGCCAAGAAGCGCCGAGTAGACACTGAATAGGACTAAACTATGAACATAATAGTTGTTTGCCTTTTGTTTCATAATAAATTTTATTTATATAACCCTTTTGCTGATTTTTAAAGTGTTACATAAACAGGACAGGTGAAATATCATGTAAAGCAACTATAAACACATGAAAAGACCTAGGTTTACAATTTATGATTAAAACTCTACTATCTACACAATATACATAGACATCAAATGTAAAATCTTAAATATCTTAGAAACAGTAGCCAATCAGTTGTTTTAATTGTCATATTTGAATTCAGCACATCAAAATACATAATAAATAGCACATTTTATCTCTGAAGCAGACGACTTCTCAAAAATTGTAGACCAGTGTAATTTTAAAACCAATCCATTGAACTGAATAGAGATTTATACTGCACTCCTATAAAATTCCGTAGGATGGTGTAAAAATTCTATGGAAAAAATATAATTCTCCTTTAAACCATATAGGATTTTTCCATGAGGGCATCATTATTACCCCACATTATCTTTGATACCATTGTTGTTTATTATTCTTCAGAGTTCAATGGGTTCCATTAACACCTTCCCAATTTTGCCTTTGCCAGTAGACAATGTTACTGTTCACAATACTCCCTGCACTTAATATTTATGGGGAAAGCTGGGGTGTTTCGGACATACAGTGAAGTATCCTACAGACTGACACACAGTATAAGGAACACTGCGTATCATGGCAACATTAAGTCTTGTAACGAGTTAAATGGCAACCACTATAGAGGGAAATACTGTGTCTCACACACCATAATGGGATCACTGTTGGTGAATGATGACACCACTGTAGCATACATATTCTATGTTTGTAATAAAACAAAATATATAGCTGCTATGTAATTACTATTTTAAGGCCAAAGCAATTTCTTAAGCAGTAATTATGAGTATAATTTATAATTATTTTAATTAGTACATGTTTAGTAATTACACTGTTTGAAATTAATGTGGTATCTACTGTATTACTAACACTTTGTTCTTTTAATTAAATACCATTTTAACCAAAGCTGGACTGATGTTAGAACACTCTCTTACTGTATATGCCTAGGGGCAGGCACATAATATTCTGCCAATTATCTGAAAACCTAGGGTATTCATTAACCAGTTCAAGTGCCCAAATATGATAGACTGCCTGTAGCTGCATCTTGTATTGTATCACCACCATTCAGTAAAAAAGCAGGTAACCAGGGGAAGAAGAAGAAAAGTTCCTTAACTGTGTTGCAAAAGTCCTAATAGATATTTTTCCTGACCCAGTAATTCTGCTAACATTAAAGTTACATATTTTAATTTAAAAAGTCCAGAAATACAAGTCACATAGGAGAGCCAGCAGATTTAATAGCCTAAGTAGTAACCAAATATATTATATAGCTGCAATGAACTTGATGTAATGTTTCCATGAGATCTTAACTTCTGTATTACCTGGTTTTTGTGTTTATATTCATAACATTAATGTTGCATTAAAACAGTTTTTGTATTTATATCCCTTGGATTTTTTTTTAAGGAAACCCCAACACTCTACCCTCATTTCATTCCTTCTTCTCTCATTTGACTCCCTGCCTGCTTCTCACAGGCAGTTTAAAAATTAGAGTGACTTGAGAGAGTGGACAATGGTAGGGCATATATGGCATGTTGTTTAGGGAGGCTGCCCTGGAATGCGGGAAGTAGAAGTAGCCTGTATCTGGAAACCAAAAGCAGTGGGGTGGAAGCAGATTGGAGAGCATGAGGTCGGGGCAGAATGCTGTCTGAGAAGTGGGAGGGCAGAGAGCGTAGGGCTGGCCAATAAAATAACCGAGTAAGCCAACAAGGTGGAAAGGAGGAAAGGCCTCACTCAAAGCAACTGGAGAGTTGTTCAGCTAGCCCTTGATTTAATGAAAGGGTTGTAGTGCTCTTTGAGTGTGACCCCCCTCACCCAACCCCATTTACATTAGCTGGTGCCCCGCTGGCATTTGCTGATCTGGCCACCTGTTACATCCGCCCCTCCTCTGTCCTTCACTCAGACCTCCTGTCCTCCTTTGGCACTAACTCCTCACATGTCAGGGCCATCATTGCCCCGACACACTCTCCTCAGCCTTCTCCCCCTTCCAAGGTGAGTCTGCAGGAGCCTTGGCCATTCCTTATCACTTATCAGCTGGGAGTCGTGGCCATGTCTGCTCCCTGCTGAACATCTCATTAGTGGGCAGTTCCAGGAGGAACTACTAAACTGGGCATTATCATCACCGTTCACTTTGGCTACATGTTCACAATGCAGTCAGCAGCCCCTGCCTGGGCGGAGCTTGCCATGGAAAAGCTAGACAGGGATAAAGCAAGGCGCAGGCCACACAAAGGATGTGCTGGCCTAGAAATATTTGTGTTTTATCTAGTGCTGTCTGTCTGACCCTCGCACTTTTTTACCAGAAACTAAGGAGGAGAAAGCATTTGACTGCCTAGAGTTGGCGTCAGTGGGCCTCACAGAAAGAGTGGGTCTTTAGCAGGGAGTTGAATGAAGATAGGCAGCCAGCTGCTATGGGGCTAAATGCTATTATAGCCTCACTCAGGAGGCAAAGACAGAGGGAAGGCTCTTGAGTGGTACCATCACCGTTTATGAGGTGCCTGGTCACATTAACTGGCCAGGGGAAAACTCCATCAACTGGTATGAATTTTAATTCAGAGTTCAAAGTCTCTCTCACGGGGCTAAAGGATTTTGCTGTACGTCTCAATGAAGCATTCAAAATCTTACTCCTGGAAACTGTCCCAGCTTGTGGCAATCTCCTCTGCTGGGCCCCTTGGCCAGGTCAGGCCAGGCAGGGAGAATGTGAATTCTGCCAGCCCCAATGGAATACCAGAGGGTATTTTCCCCTTTATGTCTTAAAAAAAAAGAGTAAATGGCTTTTGTTGAAACTTTCCAAGATAATTCCATTTGGACTGAGGCTAAAGAGGAGGAATTGCAGCCCAGGGGAACACTGGAGAAGGCCATGAGTGAAATCCGTATGGCACTTTAACTAGAGTACTTGCGGCTGTGCATGCTATGACAGCAAAAGCAAAGATTAGGTGGCACATTCTACAGGTGAATGAACAATGAGGACAGATACGTATATTTGGCACAGACATATTTGCCTGCCAGCAGCAAAACACTTTTGGGGCACAGGAGAGGAAACTCCCATAGCTTTTTAGGAGCAAGAGAAGGCAAAGAAAGAGTGATCCAGTATTCATTCAATCTCCTCTGAGCTTTATCTTGCAACGTGTTAATTAGATGTGTGTATAACATAGGAAGAGTTCCAGATTAATTGCCAGGAAAGCCAGGCGATCAGCTCAGGGTCCGCTAAGCAGAGATTTTCTTTCTGTCATACTGCCACCAGGAGCACCACATGAGGGGGGTAACAGCAATTTCTGCCAGATCTTGACATAGACAGTTTCCTAGCTTCTTTGATGACAGTTTGCTTGATAGGAGAAGAGATGCCGAGTGACTGTTCTGCAGAATGCTGCCCCATTCTGAGCTGCTGAGAGACAAAAGGCCCCAGCTGGTCACACGTTCTCTCACTCTCAGCACTGGTACAAACACACTTTTCTTACTCGGCTTGTGGTGATAGCACGATCCAGGAATTTATAAACAAAATGTGCACTTTGCATCACATGATATACTTGGCTTTCTGGGATCTGGGCACAAGGAAGCATGAGGCAGTGGCAGAAGAGGCAGCATCTCCAGCTGATGATCTCTAACATTGCCCTTGAGATGTGGATGAAACAACTTTGTCACTATATTGTAATTATTCTAGTTGCTCTGGGCCAGAGCACTCCTAACACTAAGTTGCCAGTGGTGTGCCAGGTGCACGATGACTTGGAGGCAAGCACTGCAGATGCTTCAGCAGCTAGACCTTGAAGGCCCCAATATCCATGGTGGGTCCCCAATAATCACTCAAACGCATGGCTAAGAGAAAGGATATTTTACTAGGGCTGAGAGGAAAGGGAAAAGTGGCAGATACCCTAGGTACAGAGGTTTAAACAGTTACACCTCAAAGTGAGCAATAGTGGTACCTATTTGTGTCCCTGAGGCAGTCCAACAAGAGTCAGGGTCTTCAGAGCTAGTGCCTCAGTTGCCTTCTCCAGTCCAGTCTCTATTGAAGCAAATAGGAGCTTTCAGTTTTTGTGGTCAGGCTCAGTTAGTCTCCGTCATTGGGGCACCTCTGCAAGTTCCCTGTCCAGCCACTTCTGTTTCCACTTAAGACCCATGCAGACCTGCACCCAGCTTTATTTTTATTCCACACACCGCTCTGTGTACAGTTCCTGGGGATCACTCTCTGCATCTGGTTTCTCTCCAGCTCCCAGCTAGCCATGCTGCTGCTGCTTCCCAAAAGTGCCATGTCATTTCCTGGGCCAGGGTCCTTCCTTCTGTCTGACCAGTGGAGTGGGGCTGATGGGACTCATAGACCCCTGCTTAGTAGGTTCATCATAATATTCTTTCCTTTCAAACATAGCATTAGACTTTTAGGATTGGCTTGGCAGGGCCTTCCTGCTACTGTAACAGCAGTGCTGCTCTCCATTTGGTTATAAGTTCAGTTCATATTTCAGCCAAGAGGTGCCGATTCCAGTGAAGCTGTTGGCAGACTGGTCTACCACAAGCTTCATTTTAGGATGACTGTAGGTTGGCCTTATTCAAATCTTTCCCACGCAGGGATGTTTTTTTTTTTTTTGATGAGTCAACTGAATGCTCAGTGGGACTGCCAGGATTCAGCTGCCTCAGGGTTGGCAATATAAAGACATGCCCCCATTTCTCAGGGATTTAACTCTCTCTCCAATGAGTTTAACTCTTTCAGCCCTTCATTTGGAGCAGTGTACATACATCTCATCTAGTCTCATAGGCATTTTACTGAGAATTATCTGCTTCAAGATTCTTAATTGATTAAATTCCACCAGAGTTAAGCACCCAAGATTCGTACAAAATTTATCATTAATTAGCAGACTTAAAAAAACCCCAATAATTCACTAAGTGCAAATTTTTATTATATAATTAAATTCTCTCTGTCAAATTAAGATAATCCTCCCCCCCCGGAAGACACTATCACACATATATTCCAAACTCTTTCCCTCAAACTGGACATTAAAAGCTCTAATACAGGGGTCGGCAACCTTCCAGAGGTGGTGTGCCGAATCTTCATTTATTTACTCTAATTTAAGGTTTCGCGTGCCAGTAATACATTTTAATGTTTTTAGAAGTCTCTTTCTATCAGTCTATAATATATAACTAAACTATTGTATGTAAAGTAAAGAAGGTTTTAAAAATGTTTAAGACACTTCATTTAAAATTAAATTAAAATGTAGAGCCCCCCGGACCAGTGGCCAGGACCCGGGCAGTGTGAGTGCCACTGAAAATCAGCTTGCGTGGCGCCTTCAGCACGTGTGCCATAGGTTTCCTACCCCTGCTCTAATAGGATCTCACTGTCTGATAGAGGTGGTGTCTTAAATCTAATTGGTCAATAATAATAATTTATTTTATTTTAAAAAGTTTGAAGGTCATCTTTATTTATCTTTCAGTATTCAGGATTCTCAGATATTTCTACCTTTATACAAAATGCTTTAAGAATTCAAATTTTAATGAATTAAGTTCAAAGTACTGCATTAGTTATAACAATATGGTATGTCAACATATTCCCAATACAGTTGTGGTTTGGCTGCATAGTCACAAACATCACTTTTTGAGCTTCAGAATATAAATTTATAATTAGTTCACATTGTGGGTGCTTCTGGTCTGAGATAATAGATGTATGCAGAGCTAACTGAAGTCCAAGGCTGAAATTGGAGGACTTCTAGTCCTTTGTCATAAAATGGTGATGAGCAGTATATACAACAGTAGGAACAGAAGCAGGGGGGTACGTAGGAAAAATGTAATTACCCAAACAGGAATTTGGCTGTGGCATCATCGTTAACATATCAAGTATCATAATTCTGTAAATCCATTGGGATTTTTACTGAGTATAAATCGTCAAATTTTAGCTTTTATATCTAATCCAAAAGATTATTAGTTATTATTATTATTAATAGGTGTCTGCTACCATAGCATGTGAGTATCCTACTAGAGTAAATATACATCATATACCTCTAGAAAGGTGCACTCTCCTCCACACTCCCTTTAAACTGATTTCTTACAGTGATTAAGTGCCAATGGTTGGCTCTACCTGTGACAAATGTTTTAGGGGAAATGTCATCTTGAACAGTTGTATCTTGCAGTGCACACAAAGGGTGATGAGATTTCAATTCAGCCTGAGTTCCTATGAAAGTGAGTCCCATAATACTAGACCTTACACTAAGAATGCTTGACCTCCACGTTCTGCAAATTTAAACCTGAGTCTCATCAGCTGAAGTGACCATTAGCTTAGCAATGTGGGGAGCAGGTCACTTGAAATAATTGGGTCCTAAACCATACAAAAGCTTTGCAAAGATGAAGACCCAGCATTTGATTGGCAGCTAGCATAGTACTGGTGTGAGGGTAGGGACTGGTTAGAATGTGAGACTGCATGTTCCACCAGTTTCTGCTTTAAGTGGCCGTTAGGTTCAGCCTCAGGTTCAGCGAGTTGCCATAAGCAATTTTGGGAATGCATGAATCAGTGTCACTTGCACGGGACAAGACAATTGAAGGTGATAGAAGGCATTTCTCACACCTGCTAATACCTGGATATTTAAGAGCAATGAGTAGTTATATAGACTTTGACAATTAGTGATGCTTGTGGCTCAATATAGGATAACATCATCTTTTTAGCCAGTTCCTCAAAATGTTTTGCCCAACCGAACAACATCATTTTGATCTTACCTGAATTCATCTGTATCAGGGGCTCTTCAGCCAGGTTCCTCCGTTCATTTAGGGATTCCACCACTAGACATTGATTCCAAAGAAGCGTTGAGTTCGATGTCAACTGTATAGCCATAAAGCTATAAACTCCCCCAACGGCCTCACATATTGCTGAATAACAGGAGATAGGATCAATACCTGCAGGACCTTTCAAGTGAGGGCTCCTGGGGAAGAGAAGAAGCTACTTATTACTACTCACTGGGATTTGTCCATAGGGAATGAGTGGAGCAAGATTTAAGTGACTTTGTCTGCATCTCAGGTAGGTGAGCCAAGCCTCATAGGAAAGAGCAGCAAAACAAGTGGGGATGAGTTCCATTTTACTTGTCATCTTCATGCAGTGTCCTGATATGACCTTGAACTGAACAGGATAACAATTACTGGAGGTAGACAGATGATGCTGAACTTTTCCTGTCCTTGCTTTCTCAGTAACTTTTACCAAAAAAAGAGGTTCCAACCAGAAGGGTACTTTACATGAGTGTTAAGCAGGTTTTTTGTAAAATTTGTTTTGCTTTAGCATGGGATTGAATGTTGCATGTTTTAGATCTGCTGTTAGTTTGGCCTCTTTCAAGGAGGCATGGAAAATCAGACAGTCATGATCCTAGATATTCTCCAGAGGTTTTCATGAGCATCAATCCATTTAGCACATGGTGCCTATTCCCCCTGCCTGACGCCATTGTGACTTGAGCACTTTGTCCTATAGGATTGGACCATACCCATTTAGAAAAGGCTTTACCTCTTCTATTTTGATTTCTCTCAGGGCTGGAAAGTCTAAGGGTTTGCACAATTTTTTTATTAAGTTAGTTGAGAACTCATTGAAATAGTCGATATGTGCCTCTGGGACTGAGTGGAGACAATATGAGTTCATTATTTATATTTGTATCACAGAATTGTCTAGAGGCCCCATTCAAACCCTTTATGTGAGGCATTGTACAAATACATATTGTAAGAGATGATCCCTACCCAGAAAGCTTGCAATATAATTAGGCAAGACAGACAAAGGGTGGTAGATGGAGTGAAACATCTCAGAGTGATCAAGGACATACTTGGCAAATGTCATGTTAGTTCCATTATTTTATGTTGTTTACATTTGGGTTAATAAATTGGCACATTATGCAAAATAGTTTCACTGGTGACAGCTACAGCAGAGAAGGACTTCTTTATTTACAGTCACAGGAGCCGAGGGAACTAGTAGTTTGAGACTCATTCAGTCAGATTCAATTTCATTTCCCCATCATATATGCTGTGATCTCCGACGCTGTCATTTCTTTCATGGTGACCCATTGGGGCAGGGTAAAGTGAGGAGGCGACTGGTAGGGAAATCCTCATGTGACTAGATTATTTTTAAGGCGGTTTTGTGCTACTGGGGCCTTGCAAAGCAGCCTTAACTTGCTGAAGCATCTGACCCAAAGCAGAGGCGCCAATTCAAATATTTCTTGGAGGGGAAGGACATTCCAGTCTAACTCCTGGCAGGGACTCCATTCCAGTTCTTGTTCATTCCCCCTCAACCTGTAGGGAACCTGGGTCTCCCCCGGCCAGGGAGTCTCCCCTCTCTCTTACCTACACAGTGTATGAGCTGGTGCCACCAGGAGTTGAGTTCTTGGAGGACTCCCTTGTGCTCTGCTGTACAGGAATAGACTGCCTGTGAGCCAGGTCGCAAAACCACTCACTGAAATTTGGCCCAGCCACCCCTCCCTCCACATCCGTCTCCAGGGGTGGCCAGGTCAAATTTAAGCATAATTGTGACCACGCAGCTGGAGCGATGCTCCAGACTGCTCCAGCAGCAGCCATGCTGATTTCGTACAGTGCCACTGCTTAAATGTGGTAGGACTATGGCCCAATTGCCCCCTAATTGGCACCACTGACCCACAGTGACCTGAACAGTGACACAGTGTTCCAGAGGAGGGTGTACCATCGACTTATACATGGGTAATAATATTTTCTGTATTGTCTCTCCCATTCATTCGACAGCTGAACATTCTAAGTGAGAGAGTATAAATGCAAAAGTTCAGGGACAGAGACCTCAGCAAAAGTTGTAGAAATAAAACCGCATAAGGAAATTTTAAAATCACGATTGTATAGTTTTCTAAAAAAGATGCTTTAGTTCAAACAGGAACAAATTTAGGGTAGTCCCATATCCTGTGTTATACAGGAAGTCAGACTAGATGATCACTAGGGTCACATCTGGTTTTAAAATCTATGAATTCACGCATTGTCTAATTACATGTGAAAAAAGAGCATTGAAAACCTTGAGAATCATGTCAGAAGTTGAAGAGGCACCAATAGTTTGGTTACAAAGCTTTTGATCTCTTATTAAAGTCTTGTGAATGTAAAAAGAATTCAAATTATAACTGCTGAACTTTCAGATTGTGTCCTGACAGTATGCTCTCTACACTGATCCTGTAGTTTGTTGATGTAAAGCTGTCTCCCTGGAACTGTCACAAAAATTAGATGGATCTCTTATGAAGCTCCCATAGAAGCAAAAACTGTAAACAAATATATATTGAAGCATTTGTTTTTTTAGTTTAATATCTGAAAATTCTTAAAACTGTTAATAATATTGGGATGATAGACACATGAAGCATTTTTCTCAATGGTAAACTTCTCTCTCTGGCCAGAGTTTTGTCAAATTTCTGTTTATCTACAAACTTTCTGTCAATCTATAAACATCAATGCCTAGAGTGATGCATATTTAGATTTTGGAATCAGAAGTTTCAGTTTAATGCCACTTTCTCATCAAGTGCAGAATATGGTGTACATCTCCAGATGGCCTATACAAATGCTTTGCCATACTTCACTCACTCTTTGAATGTCAAGCATCTCTGGGATTAAGTACATCACCAATTAGCATCTTATATCCATTTGACAGAAATAATTTCTCATTATTTCATACATTTCTTCTTTGATAATTTTTGCACTCTTTGTAGCACTCTTCTCATGTGAGAACAGGAGATAAGGTGCTTGTTTTTCAAGCATTATTCTCCCGTACCACACAACATTGTGCATTGATTTAAAGTAACATTTTGGATCTTGCAATGGAAACTCTTTGGGGGCAGGGACAGTCGTCGTTTTGGTCTTGAACAGTACAGAGCACACTGTCTGCACTTAACAAATGCATAAACAATAATAACTAACCTCTCCCTCTCTTTCTCTCTTCTTATTGCAGAAAGTTTCCATAGCACCTCTTTACACCAGTATGTGATAGTGCGTGTGCACATTCCCACTTCACATTTTCTATCCGTAGAACAAGAGTGCTGCTTAGTTTCTGGTTGGGTGGCCTCTTCATTAGCAATTGTCAGTGTGGCTATACATTTGGATGTGCCTATCCATCCTTCCATTGTCTCTGTCCCTGATCCTGCAAGGAGAAAAAAGATGCAGATCCCTCTTCCCACACAGAGCCCTCTTCCCACACAGAGCCCCACTGGGGAGATCCCTCTTCCCACACAGAGCCCCACTGAAGTCAAGGGTCTGCCTGGATAGGCTTCTTTGCAGGATAAGATCCTATATCTCTGAACAGAGGTTATAGATAGTGTATCTTTTACACTCTTCATTTCAATTAGATTTGGAACAGGAGGATTTGTACTAGGGATGAGTTGTGACAAAAATGCCCCCTTTCCCTGTCAAACTAATCACTCATTTCCCCCTAAACTAGTGATTCCTTTTCCCATTGTTTCCTCCCCAAAGATGTGAAGCCCATTGTGTGCAAACCCTAATTTGTAGCATGGGATCATCTAAGGGGCAACATTTGCTCTGAACCCCAGATGTTTTGCCATTTCAGCGACAAGTGTATGGGTTTGAGAAAAGGACTTTACCATATGGATCGACGTAATCTACCAGTTTAACCTCTGTTTTGGGTGTTAGGTTGACATATAAAATGCTAATTACTAATACTGATAGAGACATAATGGGCCAACTGTTCCCTGTTTTGTGCCCACATATAATATGCACATATGAAACCCTGATTTGTACACATTAATCAAGAAGCTAAGTACATAATTACCAGATTTGCGAATACCCAGAAGAAAGCCTTCATGTTCAATTTTAGTGGCTATTTTGATCTCTTTTGCAAAGGTAACAATCCAGTAATCCAATGGAACAACTACTTCCAAAGGTTTAATTAAAGGCAAACTGTCAAGTAATTTAAGTCTCAGAACTTGACCCACACCAAAACTGTTGTATTTCTGTTTTCCAGTCTAACCTGAAAGCAGCTGATAAATCCTAATCTTATTTTATAAACAGTTTAAAAAAAAAAACACATTGGCACAAATGGAAAATCGTAATGTTTCTTTAACTGTTTTTAAGTGTAGTTTACTTCTTTCTTATGCTGTCATTCAGTTTATGTTCATTCTGTTTGATGTCATCCTCTTTCTCTGAGTCATGCATAGCAGAAGCACTGGAAGAATTCTGTGTGCATATGCATGTGTTTCTGTATGTATGCTCTCCAAAGAAACTACTGATTGGCCAGAAACTAGATAATTTATGCCTTTGTCATTGCTCTGAGGTGAATTTTGTCACCATCAAGACCTAATTAAACCATCAGTTTCAGGCCCAAATGATAAAGGCACAGCTAACAGACAATCTGATTTAAAAACTGATTTTTCTAAGAAGTAAAAAGGTAGCAAACAAGCCAAAAGTGAACAAATACCTAAAAGTAGTAATCAAAATCAGAATCTCTAATCTGGTAAGGAAT
Organism: Trachemys scripta elegans; assembly: GCF_013100865.1. Classification (NCBI taxonomy): domain Eukaryota; kingdom Metazoa; phylum Chordata; order Testudines; family Emydidae; genus Trachemys; species Trachemys scripta. The sequence continues at coordinate 209,333,716 of NC_048299.1, forward strand.
ACCTTTTACATGTTTTCAATACATTTTTCAGAAACTGCAATCCATAATAGTAAATGACAAAACCCCCAATCACTGTTCACATAAATTCACGTTATGGAGATCCACATTACCTAGCAGACATAGGGAACACATGCTGGCCTGTAAATAAACCCCATTTCTAGAACTCCCCAACTTCTCCTCCTGGATTTCTTGACAAGAGTTTAAATTTAACATGGACAAACCTAAACGCCTGGGATGAAACCCAGGCCCCACTGAAATCATTGACAAAACTCCCACGGCCCCACTGAAATCATTGACAAAACTCCCACTGACTTCAGTGGGGTCTAGATTTCACCTTGATCAACTTTCTGAAACGGTCTCCTTTACTCACATTCTTCATTACTCTTGAAAACAAAAAAGTTGTCCTTCCTTGTTTCCAAGACCAACCTAGAAGTTATGTCTGACTTCCACCTCTTTCTCTCTTGCGTCAAATATCCAGGCTGTGCCCAAATCTTGCCGAATCCATCCCTTGGTTCCCCCTCTTCCACTGCACTGAGTTCAAGCTTTTTGTCCTCATCCTTACCTTCAGACCTTTCAAAATGCTGCTCTTTTCTACTTGTCTACTCTTCTCATGCCCTTCCCCCCCGTTCATCTACTCTGCCAATGATGTCATTCTCACCCACCGATTCGTCGGTTTCTCATGCAATTATCTGCAGGGGTGAAATCCTATCTCTATTAAAATCAAATGGCAAAACTCTAATTGACTTCAGTGGGGCCAGGATTTCACCTCAGGTTGACAAACTGTCCCTTATATTTACAATGTTCTTCCTGAACTAACCTGTAAGGCCAATAACCCCTCCTTCAACAGCAAATGCTGCAAGTATTAAGGAGAAGTTATCTGAGGTAAAATTGGAAGATTTTTAAGTGTGACTGTGCACTTAATCTTCCAGACTCCTAAGAGGATATCAAGCAATGGAAAATGACAACCATACATAAAACTCTATAGTATAGACCTGAAAATGGTCATCTATTAATACATTTTTAACCAAGTCCTTTCTATAGAATTCAGTGGGAAGGTTTACAACTTCTACAGAAAGAATATAATAACGTATTCAGTTTGTATTTATTTTTAGGGTAACTTTTATAGAACGCTATTGGTTTCATTCATATTAAATACTACTGGACCTCTCCATTAAATGTCATTTAAAAATTGAGGAAGGAAAGCAGATTTCACTAAAATATTTTTAAATATGCAGTCAAAGGAACATATCAGCCATCACTTTTTCTTATTGGGTGACATTTGTTTTCAGAAATGATTACCGCATTCTTATAGTCTATTTACTGCAGTGAAGTAGAAGGGAAAGTATCTATTTTAATAAAGTTGAATTCATTTATTAATTTCTCCCCTCACATAATTCCATGTAAAATTTGTGCTTACATAACAGTTCAGTCTCTCCGGTCGCTCTGCAGCACATGTTAGTGCATATTACTAACTGCTCAATAGAAAGTAGTTTTGTGGAGGAGCCGGCGCCTCAACGGGTGTACAGCAATCTCACTTCAGTGAAGTCAGTTTAGACCAGTGGAGTATTTGCCTTATAATTTTTAAACAGTCAAACTAAAATAAACTACATTTACATACGTTTGTGAAGTAAAATCAACAAAATCCAGGTTCAAAGACAAAGCCAGCACTGTTTTAGTGGGGACAAAAATTAATGCTATGATCAGGGGAAAACAGATAAGATATTTAATTAGATTTTGCTCTCATTTTATTATTTAAAACCAAACACACTCATGGAAGGGTGTAAAGAAGAAAATGTTTACCATTTATCTAGTCTTCTGTCTCTCAGGTAAAAATGTGAAATGGATGCATGCATATTATGTTTCTGATAGACCAGAACTGCTGGAGCAAATCAGATATCTCAGTTAAATATGCATTTATACATTTAAAAAAATGTCTAATATTGACTATATCAGATGTAATGGCTTCTCTAGAGTCATTATGCTTCACAGTGTAACTCTTTATCTGGTATTGTATCAATCTGTAGTATTGACTGTCATGACTTAAAACAGATGTATGTTAATAACAGTATGGAAAGCAGATTAACTGCCACATGTGTAGTAATCAGTTTTTAATTTCAACATCCTAGCCCTTGTAACAGAAATTAGGACAAAAAATCTCCTCTCTGATCTGCCCTGAGGTTCTTAAATACCCTCAGGCGCCCTCATGCACATTCTGCACTCATGGCACATGCATGGGACCCCCCATTGATTTTAATGGGTGTTCCACATATGGCATATGCAACAGAAATATGCAATGCAGACTGGGAAGAAGACATTTGGCTTGAAAACACCAGTGGTTCAGGTCTACACTGCAGATTAAAGACCTGAATAAATCATTATAACCCAAATGAAATTGCTTTAGAGTTATGGGTTGAGAAGTGCAAAAAGACCAGAAAACTGGTTAATCTATGGTTGTTTGGACATCATATAAAAAGATCCAATGTAATTTTAGCCAAAATGTGAAGGGAAAATATTTCTAGGCTCAGATCCCACATACCATGTTTGGCCCTGTGCACATTTTTATAAGTGGTTTATAAACACCTAAAGAACAGAATTTACAGAGATAATGCGATTGAGATACCAACAGTGTTACTATAATAATTTTGTAACCTCATATTGACATAACCCACCGACTTACTGAAGAGCCCCTTCATGTAGGGGAAAACAGAGAAACTATAATGATTTTCAGATACAGTTGACAAGAGACCATTTAGTAAACTTTTATTTTTTTTTAACTAACAGTATGCAGGGATGTTGGATTCTAGGCTGCTACTAATAATCTCATCAGAATGCAAAAGCAGTGACTGTGTTATAAAACCAATGATCTGTTATATTCTGCAAGAATTTACAAAAGCCTAATGTCATTTACTACACCATGAGAACCATACTTGGATTAAAAAAAAACCAGAATTCAAAAACTGATTACAGCTGATGAAAAAATAAACCATTAGTTAATGCCAATTTTTAAAGGTATAATGTATTTTAGGGTTAAAAAGGAACATGCTGATGCCTTCAGACTGGAAAAAAAGAACGACATTTATGTTTGGGAATGTAGGCCCCCAACAAGTCATTCAGTAATGTATTCGTATCAGAGCAATGCTACAAAGTAAGGATCTATCAGTCTGCAGTGGATGCCAAATGGGGGCTCAGGCTGCGGGGAACTTACATAGCCTGGAAAGAGTCTATTGTTTATTTTTACTAGCACTTTTAACTGGAGAATGGTCCAGCATGCTTAGAAATGAGTTTTCAAATTATTACAAAGGAAAGACTTTTTAAAATCTAGGACAAATGGAGCAAAGCTTAAAAAAATTACACGGAGGGAACTTATAATGTACACATAGTAATAACACACTACTCAGCCTGTTACACTTACAGTACAGTACGTTTTGCAAACACTACCTAATTAAGCTCCACAACGCTCCTTTGAAATGGTCATGTAATTTACATGCAATTTAATACAAAAGGGGAAACTGAAGGTAAGGCCAGGTTGCGATACCTTTACTCTCAAAGAGTAGTAGCTTATTTCAAAAGTAACTCTGTTGATATCAGTGGGACGATTTGTAGTGTAAGGCACTATTCAAAAAGAGTAAAAGTTTCACAATCTGGCCTTAACTGACTTGCCCAAAGTTGCACAGCGAATCAGCAGCAGAGTGGGCACTAGAACTCAGGGACCCGATTCCATCAACTGCTTGCATGTAAATTGCACTGAAGTCAAAGGGAGATGTGTGCAAAAACCTCAGAGTATAATAGAACCCCCTGAAGTTCTAGACTTCAAGGCCCACTCGCAATCCCCTAGCCCAGGATATTTCTCTGGAATGGGAAATATGAAACCACAAAGAGTTTTCAGAATCAGAGTGTCACTAGCAGCACAAGCTTGGAAAAACTGCAGACCTCGCTTGTGCTAGTACCTGTTTGTGATTAAAGGATTCTGTTGATGGTATCACAAAGGTCAAAGTCCTGAAATCCTTATTCAAGAGAAATTCAGGAATTGGCTGGCGATGGCATAAACAAATATGTCAAATTATGAATTACTTAAAGTTAAAATGACCCAAACTCCCACCTCTATTAAAAGAACAGGAAAAAAATTGCTTTCAGAAGAGAAGCTATATGACAGAGTAGTCCCAAATTATGTCCCGGGAGACGGCCATGCTGTGGATTATATAATTCTTCTTTGAAATATGCTAAAGTTTTGAAGAGCAAGGGCGAAATCCTGACCATATTGAAACCAGTGACAAAATCCCATTGACTTCAATGGGTCCAGGTCTTCTCCCCAAAATTCTTAGAATATTTTATAAAACCAGATTTATCACCATCATCCTGATATGGAAAGGACACCAACAATGAAGCCGGAGAAGCTCAGTGGAGCCTAATGGAAGATAAACATCCAACAGAGTCAAACACGTGATAAAACTTGCCTAATGCTAAACTAATGCTAGTTAAAACAATAAATGGAGAGAATATTTCCCCAAAAGTGACTGATGGGGATAGTTAGAGACATCCCTTACCTTCCTTGCTGACTTCCTATGGCTGTCAAAAGGCAATGAGTGGCAGCTGTGTTGGCGTCCTCTGGCAGGTTCTCAGATCGGGGGTGCGGGAGGGGGGGAGGGGAACAAGTAATGCAATATCCTATGGGCACAGTCCCGACAGACACAGCCATGCAAAAATTTCTGCGCTTCAGTGGGTTTACTCATGGAATAAGGTACTATTCAGACTGAGTAAGCATATTAGAATCTGGCCTACAGTATAGGAAGAGCTGGCAGTGACACCTATAGTTAAAGTTGCCCAGCACTTCCCATTATAAGCCCTGTTTTCAGTCACTTATAACTGCCAAATTTTAACTGTTGGGGACTGCATTTTTTTTTATGCCAAGTGTCTGTCTCAGGCTGAATTTTTGGGAAAATTTCAGCTAAAACGATTCAGCTGTTTCTGAGAATTAGGTGACAGGAAAAAAAATTCTTACAGCCATTTGGTTGAGAAAAAACGGTTACAACTTTCTTTAACGGTTGTTCTGCGAGAGGTGCTGCATGTGGCCGTTCCACTGTAAGGGAGTATGCACCCACTGCGTGGGTGTCAGAGATTTTTTTCCTCCGTGGTACCCATTGGGGTGGCTCAAGTGCCCTCTGCTGCCACATGCCACTGCATGCAGGCATAAAGGGCAGAGCTACCCCGTCCCTGCTCAGTTCCTTCTTACCAGAGATCAGAGGGTAGAGAGGGGAAGGAAGCCAGGCTGTGGAATGGACATGTGCAACACATCTCGAAGGACAGCAGTTACAGGAAGGTTAGTAACCATTTTGTGAAAATGAGGGGAGCTGCCGATAGGCTGAATGGAAGCACTGTAAATTGGTGCTGGATTCCATTTATCATAGATGTGAGAAGCTTCCTGTGGGTCTGGTGGCTCTCCATGTGGAAGTAAGCATCTTTCAACTTTAGGGCAGCGTAACAGTTCCCTTGCACCAGGGAAGAAATAATGGAAGCTAGAGGAACCAAGCAGAATTTTTTTTTCCTCTGGGATTTGTTTAACACTCTTAAATCTAGGGTAGACTTGAGACCACCTTTTGCTTTTAGAATAAGAAAATAGCAGAGCTAAAACCCCCTTCCCCTTGAGAAACAGAGGAACTGCATCAATGGCTCCTGCTTGAAGGAGCAGCTGGACCTCCTGCTGAGGGAGTCTTATGAGAGTAGTCACTGAAGTCGGATGGGGATGTGGGGTGGAAAGGGGGAACAGAAAGAAACAGGAGGGTGTATCCCAAATCTACTGTTCTTAATCATAGAATCATAGAATATCAGAGTTGGAAGGGACCTCAAGAGGTCATCTAGTCCAACCCCCTGCTCAAAGCAGGACCAATTCCCAGCTAAATCATCCCAGCCAGGGCTTTGTCAAGCCGGGCCTTAAAAACCTCCAAGGAAGGAGACTCTACCACCTCCCTAGGTAACGCATTCCAGTGTTTCACCACCCTCCTAGTGAAATAGTTTTTCCTGATATCCAACCTGGACCTCCCCCACTGCAACTTGAGACCATTGCTCCTTGTTCTGTCATCTGCCACCACTGAGAACAGCCGAGCTCCATCCTCTTTGGAACCCCCCTTCAGGTAGTTGAAGGCTGCTATCAAATCCCCCCTCATTCTTCTCTTCTGGAGACTAAACAATCCCAGTTCTCTCAGCCTCTCCTCATAAGTCATGTGCTCCAGACCCCTAATCATTTTTGTTGCCCTCCGCTGGACTCTTTCCAATTTTTCCACATCCTTCTTGTAGTGTGGGGCCCAAAACTGGACACAGTATTCCAGATGAGGCCTCACCAATGTCGAATAAAGGGGAACGATCACGTTCCTCGATCTGCTGGCAATGCCCCTACTTATACAGCCCAAAATGCCGTTAGCCTTCTTGGCAACAAGAGCACACTGTTGACTCATATCCAGCTTCTCGTCCACTGTGACCCCTAGGTCCTTTTCAGCAGAACTGCTACCTAGCCATTCGGTCCCTAGTCTGTAGCAGTGCATGGGATTCTTCTGTCCTAAGTGCAGGACTCTGCACTTGTCCTTGTTGAACCTCATCAGGTTTTTTTCTGCCCAATCCTCTAATTTGTCTAGGTCCCTCTGTATCCGATCCCTACCCTCTAGTGTATCTACCACGCCTCCTAGTTTAGTGTCATCTGCAAACTTGCTGAGAGTGCAGTCCACACCATCCTCCAGATCATTAATAAAGATATTAAACAAAACCGGCCCCAGGACCGACCCTTGGGGCACTCCACTTGAAACCGGCTGCCAACTAGACATGGAGCCATTGATCACTACCCGTTGAGCCCGACGATCTAGCCAGCTTTCTATCCACCTTACAGTCCATTCATCCAGCCCATACTTCTTTAACTTGGTGGCAAGAATACTGTGGGAGACCGTATCAAAAGCTTTGCTAAAGTCAAGAAATAACACATCCACTGCTTTCCCCTCATCCACAGAGCCAGTTATCTCATCATAGAAGGCAATTAGGTTAGTCAGGCACGACTTCCCCTTCGTGAATCCATGCTGACTGTTCCTGATCACTTTCCTCTCCTCTAAATGTTTCATAATTGATTCCTTGAGGACCTGCTCCATAATTTTTCCAGGGACTGAGGTGAGGCTGACTGGCCTGTAGTTCCCCGGATCCTCCTTCTTCCCTTTTTTAAAGATGGGCACTACATTAGCCTTTTTCCAGTCATCTGGGACCTCCCCCGATCGCCATGAGTTTTCAAAAATAATGGCTAATGGCTCTGCAATCTCACCCGCCAATTCCTTTAGCACCCTCGGATGCAGCGCATCCGGCCCCATGGACTTGTGCACGTCCAGTTTTTCTAAATAGTCC
>NC_048299.1:209351002-209358502 GCF_013100865.1 Trachemys scripta elegans
ATCTTCAGAACATTGTGGCCGTAGAAGCATCTCCTGACGTCTGTCCAGGAAATCTTCATTTTCCCTTATGCAACGCAGAGTCGATACTTGTTTCTCCAGCCCTCGAACCTTCTCCTCCAATATGGAGACCAGCTTGCACTTTATACAGACAAAGTCGCTTCTGTCCTGCGGAAGAAAGACAAACATGGCACAACCTGTGCAGGTTACAACAGCTGATCGCTCACCTTCCATATCACCGTCCTCTTAGGAGCTTCCTCAACTGTTGCAGGAACTACTCGGAGAAACCTGCAGATGAAAGCCTCAGTGTGCTCTCCCCACGCGAACTCCCAGGCAAACTCCCGCTGTTAGCCTCTGCTGTTCGTAACTCAGCTGGTTCGCTGCTGACTGCCCTTATATACCAGTCAGGCCCACTCAAGGCCCAGCTGGAACAAAGCACTCCCAATTCACACTTTTCAAACAAACAAGCAAGCAATCAAGCACACGGTCAAACTGACCAACTGTCCCAGCAGCAGACACTCAGATACTCACCAACACAGCCCCCCTAATGCAGCACTTAGCGTACCTCCTCTCGGACAGCTCCCAGGCAAACTCCCGCTGTTAGCCTACTGATCTGAGGTGATGCGAGTTCAAGCATTTTGCAAGTGGAATAAGTGATTGGCAAATATAGGGGTAGGAGCAGACGGCACTTTGGGGACTGGTTATCCATCCTTGACCAATGCATCAAAATGCTTGTTTAGACAAAGCTGCTGGTTGGGAGGAACCTGTGGCTGCAGAAGAGGAGGGTGGTTTTGGTCACCTTCTGTAATTTCTGCCCCTTTTTCTTGAGAGTTCTTTGACCTAGGCACAAAACCTAAATATCTGCTGCAGCCAGAACTGCTTCCTTTTCATTGCCAGCATATAGATTCCAACCAACTTCAGCATCACTCTAGAATCCTTTAGGCTACGGAGCCTATCATCTCTCTTGTCAGAAAAAAAGAGCAGGACCTACAAATGGAAAATCTTAGCTGGTCTTGTGGACCTCTGGAGGGAGGCTGGATGACTGTGGTCATGAACACCTTCTCATAGTTACTGAAGGTGCCACAGCTCAAGTTGCTGAACAGCTGCCTTCAACTGGCCTGAAGAGTTGTTCTGGCCACTAGCTTGCCCTCCTCCACCATTGCAGTGAATTCCTGCCTCCAGTTATCTGGTCATATGTTATCCCACAAGGAGAAGTCATAGCAACCAAGGAGTGCCTGTTGTTTTACAGACCCACTGTAGAATAAAGTTTTCATCCCAAAAGGTCCATCTTCTTTGAGTCCTCTCCTTTGGGCATTGATGCCTGGTGTCCCTGCCTCTCTCCTAGACAGCTCTGTGGGAGGTTGGAGTGCTGCCTCCATAAGAGTACACTCTGCCCTTTTTTGTGCAAGACGTAAATTCTTTTCAGATGTGACATTTGTCACTCACATTGGACTTTCCCAAGCACTTAAGGCAGCTGGGGTATAGGTCGCTCACTGGCATTGATTTGTTCCGTGAGTGGCCTGATTTGAACCCCAGAGATTGAGGCATAGTTCTGGCACTGTTACCAGTACCGAAAACTCAACTGGTCAGTCTAAAAACTGAAATTTATATCTGGCAAACCATTACCTTAGAGACTATCTTAAATGCTACCTATGAGACTATGCTAAATAAAAATGGGTATATTTTACAAGGAACGAGGAAAGGCCTTGCAGTCGCAAGGCTGTAATTGCTTCAACAGCCATCGCGGGCAGTAAAAAGGAACTTTTGGGGGTGAGGTTTGGGGGGCAGCTCCTTTATACTTGCATGCAGTGGCACATGGCAGCAGAGAGTGCCCGTGCTGCCCCGAAGGGTACTGCTAAGGGACAAAAAACTTTCTAACAGTTGTGCATGGGGTGCTCACTCTCCTGCAATGGAACGGACCTGTGAAAGCACTTGAAGCTCTAGCATCTTTATGCTATGGAGCAAGGTCTTGATGTTTGGTGAGGGGGAGGAGCAGGGAGGGCATCAGAGATGTGCCTTTTGCTAGCGCTGTGAAAATTCATCCAAATGTGGCCAAGTTATAAACCTCTGAAAAAAAACTCAGTTTGTATATTCTCAGTAGAGACTTGTTAGAGTTTGGCAACTAAATTCTTTGATGATTCCATCTACAGTGAGCATGCTCCATGCCCTCACAGCTCTTACTCACGTGCCTCTCCCCCCCTCCCCTCAGAGTGCAGGCCAGGGCTTCAGGGCTGAGCAGGACTTCCCTGCAATTGTTCCTGGCTGCCACAGGCTGCTGTGGTGCTGGACACCAGAATTAAGAGCAGGGAGCCTGTCTCTCCTGTGGTCTCAGTGCCGTCCCTCTTGGCACCCTGGCAGGGTGGAAGAGGAATCAACCTGACTCAAATGCAGAGGAAACAAGAACCAGACCTTGGAGGCTGGGGAGCTGCAGGGGGAATACATTGGGACAAGGACCCTGGGGAGTGGGGGGTTGTGTGGAGACTGTGGGGTGGGACTGGGTGACTGAGAAAAGTGAGTAAGGGGACTGGTTTATAGAGAAAAGCTGGGTCAGGACCGGGAACTGGTGGTGGTGGGGCAATAGGGGTGGAGGAGGGGGAATGGAAGCCAGTGGTATGGTGGTAGTGTGTGTGAAAACAGAGCTCAGATAAAGAGGTCTGTGGGAGGAGAGGGTGAAATTGGGATTGACTGGGCAAGGAGTTTTGGACAGGGGCAGAATGTATCAGACTTGCTGAGATCAGGGGCACAAGGATCTTCGACCACTAGAGCACGATCCCCTCCAGAACCTGGAATGGAACCGAGTCTCAACATTCCCCTGCTGTCAGCATGCTGCACATGCAACCTTAATTCTGGCATTTCCTAACTTAGATGTGCTTCACTTTTCCCATGTTAATGTTCTTTTAATGTAGTTTTTGGATATAATTACATACCAAGTCTAACATTCTAGACGATGGCTCACTTTACAGTATATAGCCTGCTTTATAACGCTTTTAGGTTTCCAAGACTACAACCTCATGATTTTCAGAGGTGCTGAGCACCCGCAGCGCCCATTACAACCCACTAGTCTTTGATCTTTGGGTTTTTTTTTCAATAAGTTGAGCAGGCCAAGAAGAGTGATATTTGTTCATGCTGACATAGGCTTTAGGCTCAGCCGTTTCCTCAGTGTGTCATACTTTACGTAATTTACAGGAATGATTTTTCTAAGGGTTAGAGCACAGTTATGATTAGAAAACAGGTTCAAACCTTGCACTGATTACCAGTGTAATCAGCAAGACCCCTTTCATTAAAATATACAAAGACAAATTTCCACATGTATTTTCTCTGGTTGTCTTAAGTTTGACTTGAGCTTTTTTAAAAACAAGAAGGCTTGGGCCTTTGCATCTATCAAAACCATGTGCATGTTCTTTATTCAGTTTGCAGTTCTTTCCAATTTTTTTTGTCAACTCTATGCCAATAAGTGAAGATATTAGGGCCCTCAAAGCTTTGAAAGGATGTGATTCCCCAAAGTCATATGCGAAACAGTTGTCCTAACAGCCATTTCTCCCTTCTCTACTTGTGTTATTTTTGTTCATATAGTGACAAACCCAATATTAAACATTTGTTAGAGTTTTCATATCGATATTACGTTATATTGCCATTACTGAACAGTTTGGGGCTTTGTGGCTAGCTACCATGACAATAGATGCACAGCCTGGAACCAGTTTTAGTTAATTAAAGTCAATCAATCCAAACTTTGCTAACTTACTCATGTGAAACAATAGTATAATGAACCAAAGTCTGCAAGATGATTGGGAAACACAAATTATTGCACCCTGATAAATTAAATGTGACTATTACAAAACCTTCTTTCTAAATGAATACTCTGAGAGGGAATGTATGGGTGAATAAGCATAATTTAGAATAGAGAACAAAATTAAAGAATCTGTTACAACCCATGTTAGTATTTTAATTTTTTTTTAAAAGAAATAAAAAAAAACCCAGACTACCATGTTTATACGACAAAATGGACATAACATTTATAACTCATTTTAAAAAAGAAATCTCAAAACAAGTTTTTTTTAAATTGACCCATTCTGATATGTGAGCTAAATTATCTAAGCCACGCAGCTTTTTTACACATGTAAGGAAGTGGGCTGCTCCCAAAAGATATGGAGTTTCTCATGTTGATGTCCTGCATAGCCACTAAGTTTCCAAAGCTGTATTCTGATTGACCTTTTTGATGAGGTTAGAGCCATGTATCAACTCACTACAGGACACAATTGCCACACACTACTTCCTTTCCAGAAAAAGAGACTCTTTCTCCTCATTTTATATGGAAAGAGCCCACCAATGTTTTAAAGCAAGGAATGGGTAGGTGAGGGGAACTATCACGCCCAGAGCAACACTTTTCTTTTTCCTGCTATTTTCTATTAGCTACCTAAAGGAACTATTGAAAAGGTACAGTGCATAAAATCACCCAAAACTGGTTTTTAAATTTTTGTTTTAAAAATTCCATTTAATTTTTTTTAACAGTAATAGTCATTCCAGTGGCTTATTACTATGCTAGGGCCTGAATTTGGCCTAAGATGTTTATGATTTTTCATTTACACAGTGCTCTTCATGTGCATTGCAATGGACAATAACTATGGCAAAGAAATTGATTCCCTGCCCCAAGGAGTTTACAGTCTGAAAACATGGTACAATATAGCATATTACAGAAACAGAATATTGCCTGAGCACTGAGAAGGACCCAGAGCTGTGGCTCAAATCTGAAAGCATATGCCCGCAATAGTGAAGAATGTCAGAAACAAATTATTCAAAGCACTTTCCTTGTTGCCTACCTAGTCTTGCATCCATTCTGCTTTAGCCCTCTGATCTTCATTCAGATGCTGATTTCTGCAAAGGGTTGAGACAGGAAAGATGGTGCTGTTTACATTTCATGTAAAAGGAGATATAAAAATTGGTTGTCTCCACACTGCTAGCACCTCAGCTGTTGTTGATCCACCTAATCTCCCAGTGGCTTCATATAGATACTGAATAAAGAGGGTGAGAGGATTGAACCTTACAGGACTTCGCAGGTAAGGGCTTGGGAGCCCTCCAGGTTTTGGCTAAAATGAGGTTCCTGAGCCACTTTAATGGGATTTCATGAGGGCATTAAGGGTCCATGCTAGCATATCGTGGAGATGCCTTGGAGCTTATGTTGCTACATTCAGACATCAGTTGTATGAATGGAACACAATAGAAAAGGTATGTAACATAATCAGCTACATGTGAGAATGAAATATGCCTCTATCGCCCACAACAGGAACCCTAAAACTAAGTGCATCACCTATTAATTATACCTTTAAAAATTGGTAGACATTTTAAAAGCAGCGCTAAAGATGATTTTATTTAACTGAAAAGGCAATGTAATTCAGTGGAAGGTTCAACAAAACAGATGAACTGAAAAAGAGAGTTATCCATAATTTCATGAAAACATGGAAAATATTTACCAATTTAATTGTTTCCAAAAATTAATAGATCAAGTTTCTTATAGAATGACATTAATAATATTTAATTTTCCCTTCCCATTACCTTATTCCTTCCCCTGTTCAGTTTCAAACACAACTGAAATATACATATATGAAACATGTGACGCTAAGAAAGTATTTGTTATATTTTATAAATGTATGTGCATGATTCATATAAAATTATTTTCATGTGTATTCTACCATCACCTTGTGTATTACTGTATTTTAGCATATTATAAAAACTCCTTAGTGACATGGGGTATTATATAAAGCAATTTTCTATTATTATAGGCAACAATGGGGAAATATCTTTTCAAGAAAAAGTGGGATACAATACCTCTTACCATAACAATTCCAATACAGAGTCATCCTATAAAAATTTAAATTAGGGAACAGAAGGGTTGGGTCACTCACGGAACCTGATTCCAGGCTGAAACACCAGCAGGCCAAGCCTGGATTTAGTATGCAACACTGAGGCTAGACAATACTGTTTTGTAAACTTAGGTAGAGAACAGTTGCTGCTCTGAAAATCCCTCGGATGAGAACTGATCTGAATCCAGTTACCTTCAACGATATGTCACTGACTGAATGAGCCTTAACATGACCTTGCAAATTGAATTCTTCTAAGGAATAATAATGAAACATGAAGTCAGCCATTTTGAAATAACTGCTCTAGACAATTTGTCCTACAGTTATACTCTGCTAACATTGCAGCCCCTTCTTCCCACAACCAAATGCATTAATATTGTATAAACCAAAAACTAAAAAAAAAAAAAAACCAAATTAAAAGATAGCACAAAATATAGTAGGTCAAATGAATCTGGCACCTGCAAAGACATCCACATTTGCAGCAGGCTACATTGGAACCATAGTTTCCCAACAGCCATCCCCGAAGGCAGAGCATCACACTGGTATGCAATTAACACTTCCATGTCATAAATGACAGTTGACTAATTTATCTATGAGACAAAATGAATGAGGTAATATCTTTTAATGGACCTACTTCCGTTGTTGGAAGAGACAAGCTTTTAAGCTGAACAGAGCTCTTCTTCGGGTCTGGAATAAGTAATCAGTGTCGCAGCTAAATACTAGGTGGGACAGATTGTTAAGCATAAGGTGTTACATGTTGCAGGAGACCAGTTAAAGTGAAATGGGCAATTAATACCTCTGCCACCATAGGACAAAGGAGGGTTAGTAGGTTACCGATTGTGGGAACAAGCCATAAAACAAGTGTCAATGCCATGAATTTTGGTATCTAGTAGCATGATAAATTTAAATTCCCAGGCTTAGCTTTTGAAGTTGTTGTGCAGGTTTCCTGTGAGCACAAGGACGGGGAGATCTGATATGGAGTGATCGCTCTGTGAAAAGGGTTCACCAGTGGGTGATAGAGTGTTTTTGTCTTATCATTTTTCTGTGAGAGTTCATTTGAGAGTATAGAGATTGTCCAGTTTCACCCACATAATTGCTGGGGCATTTGAGCCTAATGTAGCCTCAAAAGTTCACTTTGGATCTGATCCAGTTCCATTTAAATTAATGAGAGTTGGGTCAGGCTTTTATAGTACCCATGTCATTTGTAACAATGAGAACATTGAGACTTCAAATTCAAGGCAGGAAAATGGCATCTGCAAATATGACAGTTCCCTCCATCATTTACTATTTAAATCGCCCCTGGTGCATAGAAGCATTCAGCCTGGGATTTTCATAAAAGCCTAAGGAAGTTAGGCACCCTTTGTGCCTTTGAAAATCTCCCCACAGAAACTTCTTATGTATCCATTTTGTTTAGTGTTTAATAAACTAAATACAGACTGGATATTTTACTTTAGAGCAGACACTATTAACCTTGAATTGAAAAAGTGACCTTCAACAGGCAGTAATGCACTTCAGTTGTGAAACTGAGATTCACTATTGGTCATTTCTTCAGTCCCCCGCCAATAGTTTGCCATCATAAACCTCAAGTCCAGTCAGTAAGTATTGTGTATTATATAGAGAATAAACATGTAACTGTGAATTATGGAGC